>NC_060193.1:11262580-11312580 GCF_021184085.1 Oncorhynchus gorbuscha
AAACACCAATCAATCAGTTCACTGAAAACACTAATCAATCAGTTCACTGAAAACACCAATCAATCAGTTCACTGAAAACACCAATCAATCAGTTCACTGAAAACACTAATCAATCAGTTCACTGAAAACACTAATCAATCAGTTCACTGAAAACACTAATCAATCAGTTCACTGACAACACTAATCAATCAGTTCACTTAAAACACTAATCAATCAATTCACTGACAACACTAATCAATCAGTTCACTGAAAACACCAATCAATCAGTTCACTGAAAACACCAATCAATCAGTTCACTGAAAACACTAATCAATCAGTTCACTGACAACACTAATCAATCAGTTCACTGAAAACACCAATCAATCAGTTCATTGAAAACACTAATCAATCAGTTCACCGAAAACACTAATCAATCAGTTCACCGAAAACACTAATCAATCAGTTCATTGAAAACACTAATCAATCAGTTCACTGAAAACACTAATCAATCAGTTCACTGACAACACTAATCAATCAGTTCACTGACAACACTAATCAATCAGTTCATTGAAAACACTAATCAATCAGTTCACCGAAAACACTAATCAATCAGTTCACTGAAAACACTAATCAATCAGTTCACCGACAGCACTATTTTCATCCCTAAACTACAGAACTACTCATTCATAATGGGTTTTAATCAACAGGAGTGTGTTAGATGGTTGAGAATGGCCGAGTCTAAGGGTTTATGGGGTCTTTAAACACGTTTTATAATTATTTATTGCATTTGAGTGAATAAAATATAAAAGTGACAAGAGAATAAACATATCATGGTGGTGCAGAGTGGATATGGACATTTATAGAACATGATGGTGATGATATGAGGTTATATAACCTGATGGTGATGATATGAGGTTACATAACATGATGGTGATGATATGAGGTTATATAACATGATGGTGATGATATGAGGTTATATAACATGATGGTGATGGTGATGATATGAGGTTATACAACATGATGGTGATGGTGATGATATGAGGTTATATAACATGATGGTGATGGTGATGATATGAGGTTATATAACATGATGGTGATGGTGATGATATGAGGTTATAGAACATGATGGTGATGATATGAGGTTATATAACATGATGGTGATGATATGAGGTTACATAACATGATGGTGATGATATGAGGTTATATAACCTGATGGTGATGATATGAGGTTACATAACATGATGGTGATGATATGAGGTTACATAACATGATGGTGATGATATGAGGTTATATAACCTGATGGTGATGGTGATGATATGAGGGTATATAACCTGATGGTGATGGTGATGATATGAGGTTATATAACCTGATGGTGATGATATGAGGTTACATAACATGATGGTGATGATATGAGGTTATATAACCTGATGGTGATGGTGATGATATGAGGGTATATAACCTGATGGTGATGGTGATGATATGAGGTTATATAACATGATGGTGATGATATGAGGGTATAGAACGTGATGGTGATGATATGAGGTTATATAACATGATGGTGATGATATGAGTTTATATAACATGATGGTGATGATATGAGTTTATAGAACATGATGGTGATGGTGATGATATGAGGTTATATAACATGATGGTGATGGTGATGATATGAGGGTATATAACCTGATGGTGATGGTGATGATATGAGGTTATACAACATGATGGTGATGATATGAGGTTACAGAACATGATCGTGATGGTGATGATATGAGGTTATATAACATGATGGTGATGATATGAGGGTATATAACATGATGGTGATGATATGAGGTTAAATAACATGATGGTGATGATATGAGGTTATATAACATGATGGTGATGGTGATGATATGAGGTTATATAACATGATGGTGATGATATGAGGGTATAGAACGTGATGGTGATGATATGAGGTTATATAACCTGATGGTGATGATATGAGGTTATATAACCTGATGGTGATGATATGAGGTTAAATAACATGATGGTGATGATATGAGGTTATATAACCTGATGGTGATGATATGAGGTTATATAACATGATGGTGATGGTGATGATATGAGGTTATATAACATGATGGTGATGATATGAGGGTATAGAACGTGATGGTGATGATATGAGGTTATATAACATGATGGTGATGATATGAGGGTATAGAACGTGATGGTGATGATATGAGGTTATATAACATGATGGTGATGGTGATGATATGAGGTTATATAACCTGATGGTGATGGTGATGATATGAGGTTATATAACATGATGGTGATGATATGAGGTTACATAACCTGATGGTGATGGTGATGATATGAGGTTATATAACATGATGGTGATGATATGAGGTTATACAACATGATGGTGATGATATGAGGTTACATAACCTGATGGTGATGGTGATGATATGAGGTTATATAACATGATGGTGATGATATGAGGTTATATAACATGATGGTGATGGTGATGATATGAGGTTATATAACCTGATGGTGATGGTGATGATATGAGGTTATACAACATGATGGTGATGATATGAGGTTACAGAACATGATGGTGATGATATGAGGTTACATAACATGATGGTGATGATATGAGGTTATATAACCTGATGGTGATGGTGATGATATGAGGGTATATAACCTGATGGTGATGGTGATGATATGAGGTTATATAACCTGATGGTGATGATATGAGGTTACATAACATGATGGTGATGATATGAGGTTATATAACCTGATGGTGATGGTGATGATATGAGGGTATATAACCTGATGGTGATGGTGATGATATGAGGTTATATAACATGATGGTGATGATATGAGGGTATAGAACGTGATGGTGATGATATGAGGTTATATAACATGATGGTGATGATATGAGTTTATATAACATGATGGTGATGATATGAGTTTATAGAACATGATGGTGATGGTGATGATATGAGGTTATATAACATGATGGTGATGGTGATGATATGAGGGTATATAACCTGATGGTGATGGTGATGATATGAGGTTATACAACATGATGGTGATGATATGAGGTTACAGAACATGATCGTGATGGTGATGATATGAGGTTATATAACATGATGGTGATGATATGAGGGTATATAACATGATGGTGATGATATGAGGTTAAATAACATGATGGTGATGATATGAGGTTATATAACATGATGGTGATGGTGATGATATGAGGTTATATAACATGATGGTGATGATATGAGGGTATAGAACGTGATGGTGATGATATGAGGTTATATAACCTGATGGTGATGATATGAGGTTATATAACCTGATGGTGATGATATGAGGTTAAATAACATGATGGTGATGATATGAGGTTATATAACCTGATGGTGATGATATGAGGTTATATAACATGATGGTGATGGTGATGATATGAGGTTATATAACATGATGGTGATGATATGAGGGTATAGAACGTGATGGTGATGATATGAGGTTATATAACATGATGGTGATGATATGAGGGTATAGAACGTGATGGTGATGATATGAGGTTATATAACATGATGGTGATGGTGATGATATGAGGGTATAGAACATGATGGTGATGGTGATGATATGAGGTTATAGAACGTGATGGTGATGATATGAGGTTATATAACCTGATGGTGATGATATGAGGTTATATAACATGATGGTGATGATATGAGGTTATATAACCTGATGGTGATGATATGAGTTTATAGAACATGATGGTGATGATATGAGTTTATAGAACATGATGGTGATGATATGAGGTTATATAACCTGATGGTGATGATATGAGGTTATATAACATGATGGTGATGATATGAGGTTATATAACATGATGGTGATGATATGAGGTTATACAACATGATGGTGATGGTGATGATATGAGGTTATACAACATGATGGTGATGGTGATGATATGAGGTTATAGAACATGATGGTGATGATATGAGGTTATATAACATGATGGTGATGATATGAGGTTATATAACATGATGGTGATGATATGAGGTTAAATAACATGATGGTGATGATATGAGGTTAAATAACATGATGGTGATGATATGAGGTTATATAACATGATGGTGATGATATGAGGTTATACAACATGATGGTGATGGTGATGATATGAGGTTATATAACATGATGGTGATGATATGAGGTTACAGAACATGATGGTGATGATATGAGGGTATAGAACGTGATGGTGATGGTGGGGATATGAGGTTATATAACATGATGGTGATGGTGATGATATGAGGGTATAGAACGTGATGGTGATGGTGGGGATATGAGGTTATATAACATGATGGTGATGGTGATGGTGATGATATGAGGTTATATAACATGATGGTGATGGTGATGATATGAGGTTATATAACCTGATGGTGATGGTATGAGGGTATAGAACATGATGGTGATGGTATGAGGGTATAGAACGTGATGGTGGGGATATGAGGTTATATAACATGATGGTGATGGTGATGATATGAGGGTATAAAACATGATGGTGATGATATGAGGTTATAGAACGTGATGGGGATGGTGATGATATGAGGTTATATAACCTGATGGTGATGGTATGAGGGTATAGAACATGATGGTGATGGTATGAGGGTATAGAACGTGATGGTGGGGATATGAGGTTATATAACATGATGGTGATGGTGATGATATGAGGGTATAAAACATGATGGTGATGGTGATGGTATGAGGGTATAGAACGTGATGGTGGGGATATGAGGTTATATAACACGATGTTTATAGGGATATGAGGGTATAGAACGGGATGGTGATGATATGAGGGTATAGAACGTGATGGTGATGATATGAGGGTATAGAACATGATGGTGATGGTATGAGGGTATAGAACATGATGGTGATGGTATGAGGTTATATAACACGATGTTTATAGGGATATGAGGGTATAGAACGTGATTGTGATGGTTATGATATGAGGGTATAGAACGTGATGGTGATGATATGAGGTTATACAACATGATGGTGATGGTATGAGTGTATAGAACGTGATGGTGATGATATGAGGTTATAGAACATGATGGTGATGATATGAGTGTATAGAACATGATGGTGATGATATGAGGTTATAGAACATGATGGTGATGATATGAGGTTATACAACATGATGGTGATGATATGAGTGTATAGAACGTGATGGTGATGATATGAGGTTATAGAACGTGATGGTGATGATATGAGTGTATAGAACATGATGGTGATGATATGAGGTTATACAACATGATGGTGATGATATGAGTGTATAGAACGTGATGGTGATGATATGAGGTTATAGAACGTGATGGTGATGGTATGAGGTTATATAACATGATGGTGATGGTGATGGTATGAGTGTATAGAACGTGATGGTGATGGTGATGATATGAGGTTATCAGCTGGCTGACACCCACCTGGGAAGCCCATCTCTCCCATGTTGCCTTTAAGTCCTTGGCTTCCTGGTGAGCCTGATCCTCCAGGGATGCCCATGTCTCCTTTGGGACCTGAAGATATTACGTAAAGAATGGGAAGAGAATGTTAGGAGTGACTGTTCAGTAGAGTACGTTATGGAGAACATTCTGGTGCTCAATGACAACTTTAGACATAGGTATTGCATCAAAACAAATCAAATTTGATCTGTCACATACACATGGTTAGCAGATGTTAGTGCGAGTGTAGCGAAATGCTTGTATTGTATAAGCCCATGTTGGTTAGGCATTTCTGAAGATGCAAGACACTAATAATGAAATAATTAATATCTGAACGGCACATTGAAGTCAACAGGAAACATGATCAAGTAAGATCTCTAGGTAGGATGACTGTACTATATGATGACTGTACTATATGATGACTGTACTATATGATGACTGTACTATATGATGTCTGTACTATATGATGACTGTACTATATGATGACAGTACTATATGATGACAGTACCATATGATGACTGTACTATATGATGACTGTACTATATGATGTCTGTACTATATGATGACTGTACTATATGATGACAGTACTATATGATGACTGTACTATATGATGACTGTACTATATGATGACTGTACTATATGATGACTGTACCATATGATGACTGTACCATATGATGACTGTACCATATGATGACTGTACTATATGATGTCTGTACTATATGATGACTGTACTATATGATGTCTGTACTATATGATGACTGTACTATATGATGACTGTACCATATGATGACTGTACCATATGATGACTGTACCATATGATGACTGTACTATATGATGACTGTACTATATGATGACTGTACTATATGATGACTGTACTATATGATGACTGTACTATATGATGACTGTACTATATGATGACTGTACTATATGATGACTGTACTATATGATGTCTGTACTATATGATGACTGTACTATATGATGACTGTACTATATGATGACTGTACTATATGATGACTGTACTATATGATGACTGTACTATATGATGACTGTACTATATGATGACTGTACTATATGATGTCTGTACTATATGATGACTGTACTATATGATGACTGTACTATATGATGACTGTACTATATGATGACTGTACTATATGATGACTGTACTATATGATGACTGTACCATATGATGACTGTACTATATGATGACTGTACTATATGATGACTGTACTATATGATGACTGTACTATATGATGAATGTACTATATGATGACTGTACTATATGATGACTGTACTATATGATGACTGCACTATATGATGACTGCACTTTATGATGACTGTACTATATGATGACTGTACTATATGATGACTGTACTATATGATGACTGTACTATATGATGTCTGCACTATATGATGACTGCACTATATGATGTCTGTACTATATGATGACTGTACTATATGATGACTGTACTATATGATGACTGTACTATATGATGTCTGTACTATATGATGTCTGTACTATATGATGACTGTACTATATGATGTCTGTACTATATGATGACTGTACTATATGATGACTGTACTATATGATGACTGTACTATATGATGTCTGCACTATATGATGACTGCACTATATGATGTCTGCACTATATGATGACTGTACTATATGATGACTGTACTATATGATGACTGTACTATATGATGACTGTACTATATGATGACTGTACTATATGATGACTGTACTATATGATGACTGTACTATATGATGTCTGTACTATATGATGACTGTACTATATGATGACTGTACTATATGATGACTGTACTATATGATGTCTGTACCATATGATGACTGTACCATATGATGTCTGTACCATATGATGACTGTACTATATGATGACTGTACTATATGATGACTGTACTATATGATGTCTGTACTATATGATGTCTGTACTATATGATGACTGTACTATATGATGACTGTACTATATGATGTCTGTACTATATGATGACTGTACTATATGATGACTGTACTATATGATGACTGTACTATATGATGACTGTACTATATGATGACTGTACTATATGATGACTGTACTATATGATGTCTGTACTATATGATGACTGTACTATATGATGTCTGTACTATATGATGACTGTACTATATGATGACTGTACTATATGATGACTGTACTATATGATGTCTGTACTATATGATGACTGTACTATATGATGTCTGTACTATATGATGACTGTACTATATGATGACTGTACTATATGATGACTGTACTATATGATGTCTGTACTATATGATGACTGTACTATATGATGACTGTACTATATGATGACTTTACTATATGATGTCTGTACTATATGATGACTGTACTATATGATGACTGTACTATATGATGACTGTACTATATGATGACTGTACTATATGATGTCTGTACTATATGATGTCTGTACTATATGATGACTGTACTATATGATGTCTGTACTATATGATGACTGTACTATATGATGACTGTACTATATGATGACTGTACTATATGATGACTGTACTATATGATGACTGTACTATATGATGTCTGTACTATATGATGACTGTACTATATGATGACTATACTATATGATGACTGTACTATATGATGTCTGTACTATATGATGACTGTACTATATGATGACTGTACTATATGATGACTGTACTATATGATGTCTGTAATATATGATGACTGTACTATATGATGTCTGTACTATATGATGTCTGTACTATATGATGACTGTACTATATGATGACTGTACTATATGATGACTGTACTATATGATGACTGTACTATATGATGTCTGTACTATATGATGTCTGTACTATATGATGACTGTACTATATGATGACTGTACTATATGATGACTGTACTATATGATGACTGTACTATATGATGACTGTACTATATGATGTCTGTACTATATGATGTCTGTACTATATGATGTCTGTACTATATGATGACTGTACTATATGATGACTGTACTATATGATGACTGTACTATATGATGACTGTACTATATGATGACTGTACTATATGATGACTGCACTATATGATGTCTGTACTATATGATGTCTGTACTATATGATGACTGTACTATATGATGACTGTACTATATGATGACTGTACTATATGATGACTGTACTATATGATGACTGTACTATATGATGTCTGTACTATATGATGTCTGTACTATATGATGACTGTACTATATGATGACTGTACTATATGATGACTGTACTATATGATGACTGTACTATATGATGACTGTACTATATGATGACTGTACTATATGATGACTGTACTATATGATGACTGTACTATATGATGACTGCACTATATGATGACTGTACTATATGATGTCTGTACTATATGATGACTGTACTATATGATGACTGTACTATATGATGACTGCACTATATGATGACTGTACTATATGATGACTGCACTATATGATGACTGTACTATATGATGACTGTACTATATGATGACTGTACTATATGATGACTGTACTATATGATGACTGTACTATATGATGTCTGTACTATATGATGACTGTACTATATGGTGACTGTACTATATGATGACTGTACTATATGATGACTGTACTATATGATGACTGTACTATATGATGACTGTACTATATGATGACTGTACTATATGATGACTGTACTATATGATGTCTGTACTATATGATGACTGTACTATATGATGACTGTACTATATGATGACTGTACTATATGATGACTGTACTATATGATGTCTGTACTATATGATGTCTGTACTATATGATGACTGTAATATATGATGACTGTACTATATGATGTCTGTACTATATGATGACTGTACTATATGATGACTGTACTATATGATGTCTGTACTATATGATGACTGTACTATATGATGTCTGTACTATATGACGACTGTACTATATGACGACTGTACTATATGATGTCTGTACTATATGATGTCTGTACTATATGATGACTGTACTATATGATGACTGTACTATATGATGACTGTACTATATGATGTCTGTACTATATGATGACTGTACTATATGATGACTGTACTATATGATGACTGCACTATATGATGACTGTACTATATGATGTCTGTACTATATGATGACTGTACTATATGATGACTGCACTATATGATGACTGTACTATATGATGACTGTACTATATGATGTCTGTACTATATGATGTCTGTACTATATGATGACTGTAATATATGATGACTGTACTATATGATGTCTGTACTATATGATGACTGTACTATATGATGACTGTACTATATGATGTCTGTACTATATGATGACTGTACTATATGATGACTGTACTATATGATGACTGCACTATATGATGTCTGTACTATATGATGTCTGTACTATATGATGACTGTACTATATGATGACTGTACTATATGATGACTGTACTATATGATGACTGTACTATATGATGTCTGTACTATATGATGACTGTACTATATGATGAATGTACTATATGATGTCTGTACTATATGATGACTGTACTATATGATGACTGTACTATATGATGTCTGTACTATATGATGACTGTACTATATGATGACTGTACTATATGATGACTGTACTATATGATGACTGTACTATATGATGTCTGTACTATATGATGACTGTACTATATGATGACTATTATAGGATGACTATTATAGGATGACTATTATAGGATGACTATTATAGGATGACTATTATAGGATGACTGTACTACAGGATGACTGTACTATATGATGACTGTACTATAGGATGACTGTACTATAGGATGACTCCTATAGGACGACTGTACTATAGGATGACTGCTATAGGATGACTGTACTATATGATGACTGTACTATAGGATGACTACTATAGGATGACTACTATAGGATGACGACAATGGGATGACTACAATAGGATGACTATTATAGGATGACTATTATAGGATGACTACTATAGGATGACTACTATAGGATGACGACAATGGGATGACTACAATAGGATGACTATTATAGGATGACTTCTACACCTGCATTGCTTGCTGTTTGGGGTTTTAGGCTGGGTTTCTGTACAGCACTTTGAGATATCAGCTGATGTACGAAGGGCTATATAAATACATTTGATTTTATTTTATTTGATGACTACTATAGGATGACTACAATAGGATGACTACAATAGGATGACTTATAGGATGACTACAATAGGATGACTTTACTATCGGATGACTTTACTACAGGATGACTTTACTACAGGATGACTGTACTATAGGATGACTGTACTGTAGGATGACTGTACTGTAGGATGACTGTACTATAGGATGACTGTACTATAGGATGACTTTACAATAGGATGACTATTATAGGATGACTGTATTATAGGATGACTGTATTATAGGATGACTTTACAATAGGATGACTTTACAATAGGATGACTTTACAATAGGATGACTTTACTACAGGATGACTGTACTATAGGATGACTGTACTATAGGATGACTGTACTACAGGATGACTGTACTACAGGATGACTGTACTATTAGATGACTGTACTATTAGATGACTGTACTGTAGGATGACTGTACTATAGGATGACTATTATAGGATGACTGTACTATAGGATGACTATTATATGATGACTGTACTATAGGATGACTATTATAGGATGACTGTATTATAGGATGACTATTATAGGATGACTGTACTATAGGATGACTATTATAGGATGACTGTATTATAGGATGACTGTACTATTAGATGACTGTACTACAGGATGACTGTACTATAGGATGACTTTACAATAGGATGCCTTTACAATAGGATGACTGTACTACAGGACGACTGTACTATTAGATGACTGTACTACAGGATGACTGTACTATAGGATGACTGTACTATAGGATGACTATTATAGGATGACTGTACTATAGGATGACTATTATAGGATGACTGTACTATAGGATTACTTTACTATAGGATGACTTTACTATAGGATGACTATTATAGGATGACTGTACTATAGGATTACTTTACTATAGGATGACTTTACTATAGGATGACTTTACAATAGGATGACTTTACAATAGGATGACTTTACTATATGATGACTGTACTATAGGATGACTATTATAGGATGACTATTATAGGATGACTATTATAGGATGACTGTACTATAGGATGACTTTACTATAGGATGACTTTACCACAGGATGACTTTACTATAGGATGACTTTACTACAGGATGACTGTACTACAGGATGACTGTACTACAGGATGACTGTACTATAGGATGACTGTACTATAGGATGACTATTATAGGATGACTGTACTATAGGATGACTATTATAGGATGACTGTACTATAGGATGACTATTATCGGATGACTGTACTATAGGATGACTGTACTATAGGATGACTTTACTATAGGATGACTTTACTACAGGATGACTGTACTACAGGATGACTTTACTACAGGATGACTGTACTATAGGATGACTGTACTATAGGATGACTATTATAGGATGACTGTACTATAGGATGACTATTATAGGATGACTGTATTATAGGATGACTTTACTATAGGATGACTTTACTACAGGATGACTTTACTACAGGATGACTGTACTACAGGATGACTGTACTATAGGATGACTGTACTACAGGATGACTGTACTACAGGATGACTTTTCTACAGGATGACTGTACTATAGGATGACTGTACTATAGGAGGACTGTACTATAGGATGACTGTACTATAGGATGAATGTACTATATGATGACTGTACTATATGATGACTGGACTACCTGGATGACTTTACTACAGGATGACTGTACTACAGGATGACTGTACTATAGGATGACTGTACTATAGGATGACTGTAATATAGGATGACTGTACTATAGGATGACTGTACTATAGGATGAATGTACTATTGGATGACTTTACAATACCTTGAGGTCCAGGTAACCCAGGTCTTCCATCCTGTCCTGGTATACCAGCGTCTCCAGGGAGACCGGAAATACCCTTCTGACCCGGCTGACCTCGCAAACCTACACAGCACAGAGACAGGATGGTTAGACATGTTTCAGTAATAGCAGTAAACATATCAAACAAGAGTTGGGCATCCATCTATGCTGAGTGTAAAGACTTTCTTCTACACTGGGGAGAACTTCGACATTCATAACGCTTGCAAAGGTGCCTAGATTTGTGATGGGAGTGCCCAGCGGAGCACCATTTTGGGCACCCTTTTATTTACTCAAATCCTGCATTTTATAGTCATTATGATCATGGCAGATAGATAGATAGATAGATAGATAGATAGATAGATAGATAGATAGACCAACAAACAGACGTACCTGGTTCTCCTGCATCTCCTTTGGCTCCCTTGATTGTAGGGGGAGAGTTGCTGGGCCCGGGGGGTCCTACGAGACCGGGGTCTCCCCTGTCTCCCTTCAGACCTGGACTGCCGGTCCCACCTGGTCGCCCTGGGAAACCATCGTCACCTGGAGGAAGGAGACACTCAGGGTCAGAGGGTCTATTACCTGAGACACATACATGACTAACACGTGTGTTTATGTGTGTGTGGGGGTTCCTTAAGGCTAATGCAGCAGATGTTTAGGACTACTTTGTTTGATTGTAAGACCTGGCATTTGTGTGATCTTGGTCATACGTGGATCTATTGCGACTGCTGTCCTACGACTCCATGGTCTATATAGTAGCAGTCCCTTTAGGTGTGGGCTTGTGTGTGTGTGCAGGTGTGTGTGTGTGTAGCTGCCTTTAGGTCCAGGGAAGCCGGGCCCTCCGGGGTTGCCAGGGGTTCCCAGAGATCCAGGAGTTCCCATTACACCCATGTCTCCTTTACCACCTGTTGAAAGACAGAGAGGTAGGTTGGGGACTTTGGAAAGAGAGGTAGGTTGGAGACTTTTCTGGAAGTCAAAGATGGAGCAAGAAGCATAATATGAAGACAGTCAAACACATCAAACAGCCTCCTCCCATCAACACAGGTTACACGTCTTCTGACTGGCCTCCTCCCATCAACACAGGTTACACATCTTCTGACTGGCCTCCTCCCATCAACACAGGTTACACATCTTCTGACTGGCCTCCTCCCATCAACACAGGTTACACATCTTCTGACTGGCCTCCTCCCATCAACACAGGTTACACATCTTCTGACTGGCCTCCTCCCATCAACACAGGTTACACATCTTCTGACTGGCCTCCTCCCATCAACACAGGTTACACATCTTCTGACTGGCCTCCTCCCATCAACACAGGTTACACATCATCTGACTGGCCTCCTCCCATCAACACAGGTTACACATCTTCTGACTGGCCTCCTTCCATCAACACAGGTTGCACATCTTCTGACTGGCCTCCTCCCATCAACACAGGTTACACATCATCTGACTGGCCTCCTCCCATCAACACAGGTTACACATCTTCTGACTGGCCTCCTCCCATCAACATGGGTTACACATCTTCTGACTGGCCTCCTCCCATCAACACAGGTTACACATCTTCTGACTGGCCTCCTCCCACCAACACAGGTTACACATCTTCTGACTGGCCTCCTCCCACCAACACAGGTTACACATCATCTGACTGGCCTCCTCCCATCAACACAGGTTACACATCTTCGGACTGGTCTCCTCCCATCAACACAGGTTACACATCTTCTGACTGGCCTCCTCCCATCAACACAGGTTACACATCTTCTGACTGGCCTCCTCCCATCAACACAGGTTACACATCTTCTGACTGGCCTCCTCCCATCAACACAGGTTACACATCTTCTGACTGGCCTCCTCCCATCAACACAGGTTACACATCTTCTGACTGGCCTCCTCCCATCAACACAGGTTACACATCTTCTGACTGGCCTCCTCCCATCAACACAGGTTACACATCTTCTGACTGGCCTCCTCCCATCAACACAGGTTACACATCTTCTGACTGGCCTCCTCCCATCAACACAGGTTACACAACATCTGACTGGCCTCCTCCCATCAACACAGGTTACACATCTTCTGACTGGCCTCATCCCATCAACACAGGTTACACATCTTCTGACTGGCCTCCTCCCATCAACACAGGTTACACATCATCTGACTGGCCTCCTCCCATCAACACATCATCTGACTGGTCTCCTCCCATCAACACAGGTTACACATCTTCTGACTGGCCTCCTCCCATCAACACAGGTTACACATCTTCTGACTGGCCTCCTCCCATCAACACAGGTTACACATCATCTGACTGGCCTCCTCCCATCAACACAGGTTACACATCATCTGACTGGTCTCCTCCCATTAACACAGGTTACACATCTTCTGACTGGCCTCCTCCCATCAACACAGGTTACACATCATCTGACTGGCCTCCTCCCATCAACACAGGTTAAACATCATCTGACTGGCCTCCTCCCATCAACACAGGTTACACATCTTCTGACTGGCCTCCTCCCATCAACACAGGTTACACATCTTCTGACTGGCCTCCTCCCATCAACACAGGTTACACATCTTCTGACTGGCCTCCTCCCATCAACACAGGTTACACATCTTCTGACTGGTCTCCTCCCATCAACACAGGTTACACATCTTCTGACTGGCCTCCTCCCATCAACACAGGTTACACATCTTCTGACTGGCCTCCTCCCATCAACACAGGTTACACATCTTCTGACTGGCCTCCTCCCATCAACACAGGTTACACATCTTCTGACTGGTCTCCTCCCATCAACACAGGTTACACATCTTCTGACTGGCCTCCTCCCATCAACACAGGTTACACATCTTCTGACTGGCCTCCTCCCATCAACACAGGTTACACATCTTCTGACTGGCCTCCTCCCATCAACACAGGTTACACATCATCTGACTGGCCTCCTCCCATCAACACATCATCTGACTGGCCTCCTCCCATCAACACATCTTCTGACTGGCCTCCTCCCATCAACACAGGTTACACATCATCTGACTGGCCTCCTCCCATCAACACAGGTTACACATCATCTGACTGGTCTCCTCCCATCAACACAGGTTACACATCTTCTGACTGGCCTCCTCCCATCAACACAGGTTACACATCTTCTGACTGGCCTCCTCCCATCAACACAGGTTATACATCTTCTGACTGGCCTCCTCCCATCAACACAGGTTACACATCTTCTGACTGGCCTCCTCCCATCAACACAGGTTACACATCTTCTGACTGGCCTCCTCCCATCAACACAGGTTACACATCTTCTGACTGGCCTCCTCCCATCAACACAGGTTACACATCTTCTGACTGGCCTCCTCCCATCAACACAGGTTACACATCTTCTGACTGGCCTCCTCCCATCAACACAGGTTACACATCATCTGACTGGCCTCCTCCCATCAACACATCATCTGACTGGCCTCCTCCCATCAACACATATTCTGACTGGCCTCCTCCCATCAACACAGGTTACACATCATCTGACTGGCCTCCTCCCATCAACACAGGTTACATCATCTGACTGGTCTCCTCCCATCAACACAGGTTACACATCTTCTGACTGGCCTCCTCCCATCAACACAGGTTACACATCTTCTGACTGGCCTCCTCCCATCAACACAGGTTACACATCTTCTGACTGGCCTCCTCCCATCAACACAGGTTACACATCTTCTGACTGGCCTCCTCCCATCAACACAGGTTACACATCTTCTGACTGGCCTCCTCCCATCAACACAGGTTATACATCTTCTGACTGGCCTCCTCCCATCAACACAGGTTACACATCATCTGACTGGCCTCCTCCCATCAACACAGGTTACACATCATCTGACTGGTCTCCTCCCATCAACACAGGTTACACATCTTCTGACTGGCCTCCTCCCATCAACACAGGTTACACATCTTCTGACTGGCCTCCTCCCATCAACACAGGTTACACATCTTCTGACTGGCCTCCTCCCATCAACACAGGTTATACATCTTCTGACTGGCCTCCTCCCATCAACACAGGTTACACATCATCTGACTGGCCTCCTCCCATCAACACAGGTTACACATCATCTGACTGGTCTCCTCCCATCAACACAGGTTACACATCTTCTGACTGGCCTCCTCCCATCAACACAGGTTACACATCTTCTGACTGGCCTCCTCCCATCAACACAGGTTACACATCTTCTGACTGGTCTCCTCCCATCAACACAGGTTACACATCTTCTGACTGGCCTCCTCCCATCAACACAGGTTACACATCTTCTGACTGGCCTCCTCCCATCAACACAGGTTACACATCTTCTGACTGGCCTCCTCCCATCAACACAGGTTACACATCTTCTGACTGGCCTCCTCCCATCAACACAGGTTACACATATTCTGACTGGCCTCCTCCCATCAACACAGGTTACACATCATCTGACTGGCCTCCTCCCATCAACACAGGTTACACATCTTCTGACTGGCCTCCTCCCATCAACACAGGTTACACATCATCTGACTGGCCTCCTCCCATCAACACAGGTTACACATCTTCTGACCGGCCTCCTCCCATCAACACAGGTTACACATCTTCTGACTGGCCTCCTCCCATCAACACATCATCTGACTGGTCTCCTCCCATCAACACAGGTTACACATCTTCTGACTGGCCTCCTCCCATCAACACAGGTTACACATCTTCTGACTGGCCTCCTCCCATCAACACAGGTTACACATCATCTGTTACACATCTTCTGACTGGCCTCCTCCCATCAACACATCATCTGACTGGCCTCCTCCCATCAACACATCATCTGACTGGCCTCCTCCCATCAACACATCTTCTGACTGGCCTCCTCCCATCAACACAGGTTACACATCATCTGACTGGCCTCCTCCCATCAACACAGGTTACACATCATCTGACTGGTCTCCTCCCATCAACACAGGTTACACATCTTCTGACTGGCCTCCTCCCATCAACACAGGTTACACATCTTCTGACTGGCCTCCTCCCATCAACACAGGTTACACATCTTCTGACTGGCCTCCTCCCATCAACACAGGTTACACATCTTCTGACTGGTCTCCTCCCATCAACACAGGTTACACATCTTCTGACTGGCCTCCTCCCATCAACACAGGTTACACATCTTCTGACTGGTCTCCTCCCATCAACACAGGTTACACATCATCTGACTGGCCTCCTCCCATCAACACATCATCTGACTGGTCTCCTCCCATCAACACAGGTTACACATCTTCTGACTGGCCTCCTCCCATCAACACAGGTTACACATCTTCTGACTGGCCTCCTCCCATCAACACAGGTTACACATCATCTGACTGGCCTCCTCCCATCAACACATCATCTGACTGGCCTCCTCCCATCAACACATCTTCTGACTGGCCTCCTCCCATCAACACAGGTTACACATCATCTGACTGGCCTCCTCCCATCAACACAGGTTACACATCATCTGACTGGTCTCCTCCCATCAACACAGGTTACACATCTTCTGACTGGCCTCCTCCCATCAACACAGGTTACACATCTTCTGACTGGCCTCCTCCCATCAACACAGGTTACACATCTTCTGACTGGCCTCCTCCCATCAACACAGGTTACACATCTTCTGACTGGTCTCCTCCCATCAACACAGGTTACACATCTTCTGACTGGCCTCCTCCCATCAACACAGGTTACACATCTTCTGACTGGCCTCCTCCCATCAACACAGGTTACACATCATCTGACTGGCCTCCTCCCATCAACACAGGTTACACATCATCTGACTGGTCTCCTCCCATCAACACAGGTTACACATCTTCTGACTGGCCTCCTCCCATTAACTCAGGTTACACATCTTCTGACTGGCCTCCTCCCATCAACACAGGTTACACATCTTCTGACTGGTCTCCTCCCATCAACACAGGTTACACATCTTCTGACTGGTCTCCTCCCATCAACACAGGTTACACATCTTCTGACTGGCCTCCTCCCATCAACACAGGTTACACATCTTCTGACTGGCCTCCTCCCATCAACACAGGTTACACATCTTCTGACTGGCCTCCTCCCATCAACACAGGTTACACATCTTCTGACTGGCCTCCTCCCATCAACACAGGTTACACATCTTCTGACTGGCCTCCTCCCATCAACACAGGTTACACATCTTCTGACTGGCCTCCTCCCATCAACACAGGTTACACATCTTCTGACTGGCCTCCTCCCATCAACACAGGTTACACATCATCTGACTGGCCTCCTCCCATCAACACATCTTCTGACTGGCCTCCTCCCATCAACACATCATCTGACTGGCCTCCTCCCATCAACACAGGTTACACATCATCTGACTGGCCTCCTCCCATCAACACAGGTTACACATCTTCTGACTGGCCTCCTCCCATCAACACAGGTTACACATCTTCTGACTGGCCTCCTCCCATCAACACATCATCTGACTGGCCTTCTCCCATCAACACAGGTTACACATCATCTGACTGGCCTCCTCCCATCAACACATCTTCTGACTGGCCTCCTCCCATCAACACATCATCTGACTGGCCTCCTCCCATCAACACATCTTCTGACTGGCCTCCTCCCATCAACACAGGTTACACATCATCTGACTGGCCTCCTCCCATCAACACAGGTTACACATCTTCTGACTGGCCTCCTCCCATCAACACAGGTTACTTTGGGTCTTTACTGGAAGTCAGAGCATGCGTCCCTAATGACAGCCTATTCCCACTACTTTGACAAGGACTCTTATCAAAAGTAGTGCACTATAAAGGGCAATGTATTCCATTTAAGATGTAGTCGGAGAATAGCAAGCATGACGTGTAAAATAGTCAGAGATGTCAAACTGAAAATAATATTTTACTGGGCAATCCGTACATACATAACACAGAAAGAGATTGATAATCAGACAGAGACTGAAACAGACATATAGGCTGTGTTTACACAGGCAGCCCAGTTCTTATCTTATGCCACTAATTGGTCTTTTGACCAATCAGATCCGATTTTTTCTCATTAATTGGTCAAAAGATCCAAATTGGGCTGTCTGTGTAAACTCTGATTCTGATCTTTTGCCTAATTATTGGCAAAAGATCTGATCCAATAATTGAACAAAATATCAGATTTGGGCTCCTGGGTAATCGCTGCCATAGATCAGAAATGACGTTATCTTACCAGGCAGGCCAGGTATTCCATCGCGGCCAGGGCCACCGGGGTTACCCTGAGGTCCAACTCCCCCGGGGCTGCCAGGGAAACCGGGACTTCCTCTGTCTCCTGGCAACCCTGTAATGCCCGGGCCAGGAAGACCGGGGTCTCCCTTCTCTCCATTGTTGCCTGAGTATCCTGCAACGCCGAGAATCAAGGACAGTGTCAGGACAGATGTTCACTTTCTGATCAGCATCTGTCCCTCATCTATGACATCACAGAAAGTACATTTTGTCAAATGCAACAACAACAAAAAATTCTGTCTTGGAGGACAATAAAGCTTTTTGAGTTTGACTTGCAGTGCTAGTGGAATCTAATGACTATTCACCACATTGTAAAGGTCACATATGTCAGTCCAGAATAAAATAACCTGATTGTATATCATTACCTCATAGCTGGAGTAATGTCATGCAGAACAGAAGTACAGTCCCTAAACCAATCAACCAATCACACAGAAATACAGTACCAATAAACCAATCAGCTGCCAAAAAGAGACTTTAGTTCAGATAGGCTGCGATACAATACCTTTCTCGCCTTGAGGTCAAAGTTCAGAGAGCGGCAGGTAAGCAGGGCAAATGTTCAAAATGGAGCTGATGGAAGGATGGAGTGGATCGGAGAATGAGAAAGAGATGTGGGGAAGGGGGGGTGATACTCTAGGTCTATCCAACATGACATACATGAGGAAAGAGCCTTCAGAACTGAGTCCTGGGTGGAGGGGACTGGTTAGTAAGTTGTTTTGTGTACTAGCCAGGTAGAGGACAGTGTGAAGTGATTTGTGAGGTTTTAGCTTGAACCAGAAAAGGTACATTGTGTTTAAGAGGGAGGAGTACAAATACATGAAAGTTGTGGGTGGGTGATAGCTGACGGCTACACAAGTGGAATTCGCCAAAGAGACATCGACAACACAAAAGAAGAAGAGAAAAAGATTGATGTGAGAAGACGAAGAAAGAGTGAACTCCCAGGATCAGGGTACGGTTACCGTCCCTGACTGACAACGCGTCTGTCTGAGACAGGATCTCCCATAGAGACAGGATCTCCCATAGAGACAGGATCTCCCATAGAGACATGATCTCCCATGGAGACAGGATCTCCCATAGAGACAGGATCTCCCATAGAGACAGGATCTCCCATAGAGACAGGATCTCCCATAGAGACATGATCTCCCATAGAGACAGGATCTCCCATAGAGACAGGATCTCCCATAGAGACAGGATCTCCCATAGAGACAGGATCTCCCATAGAGACAGGATCTCCCATAGAGACAGGATCTCCCATAGAGACATGATCTCCCATGGAGACAGGATCTCCCATAGAGACAGGATCTCCCATAGAGACAGGATCTCCCATAGAGACAGGATCTCCCATAGAGACAGGATCTCCCATAGAGACAGGATCTCCCATAGAGACAGGATCTCCCATAGAGACAGGATCTCCCATAGAGACAGGATCTCCCATAGAGACAGGATCTCCCATAGAGACATGATGTCGTCATGTTGGCATCATTCAGTGCTTAACAAATAAACCCTTTACAGGTGACCCACTTACAAACTGTTTGCAAACCCTTTGGTGCCTAAAAGCCTTGCAGTGGGGTGGCGTTACCTGCTTAATAACTAGTGTGACAACATAGCTTGAACCACATAGCCTGCCCACTGAGATACATCATTAACATTAATATAACAGTCCTTAGGGTGACCATGCACATAACACTGTGGGACTGTGTGAATCCATTCTGGACATGTTCAGTCATCTCAAACACAAGACACCCTGGTAAAAACAACAGGCTCACTATGTATTTTAAAATGCAGCATAGATATACATATTACATGGGTTTTCCTTTTGTTTAATATGATAACAATTCTTAGCATTGTATCTACAATATGGTGATACTAGAAGGTCTGCTGCAACCACGTGTAAATGCCACCAATTCTCAATCAAATTCTATCACTCAATCTCCAATCAATTTATCTATCAGAATTCATCTCTATCAATCTCAAATCTCAATCAATGCTAGCAATCTTAATCTCAATATCAGACTCAAACACTATTGATCTCTAATCAATCAGCTAGTCAAAAATCAGTTCTGTTCTGTTTGTTGTTATAAGGCTTACCTGGAGCACCAATAGGTCCTGGGGGTCCGACAGGGCCGGGGACACCCTGAGAGCCGATGGAGGGTGATCCTTGAGGGCCACGATCTCCAGTTCTACCAGGGATACCAGAGTCACCTGGGAGACAGACAGACAGGTACAGACCACACAATATAGCAATACCATTAACTAGCTAGCTAATAAAATACTCTACATCTGGACTAAGGATAATGTTGAGCATGCTGTAGATCTAGAACGATGCTTAATCTGTGTCTGGAAAAATCATCACAGAAAGAATTAGCCTAGATTATAGTATGATATTGTTGATGTATGAAGAGACTATATAATAACATAGCCATCTTAACAAATATTTGAATTCGAAACCACGGACACACACTTAGTCAGTATACATTAGGTGTTAGGAATCAAACCCACAACGTCAGCGTTTCTAAGCGCTACACTCCAGCCGACCACGCCATCAGAAGTTGGAACCGTACCTTTGGCACCAGGGCCGCCGTCAAAGCCGGATCGTCCTGGCAAGCCGGGGTTGCCAGGGAAACCAGAGTCTCCTTTGGGTCCAGGTAATCCTTTATCTCCGGGGAAGCCTGGTGAGCCCTGGGGACCTGACAGCCCAAAGCCTGGCTCTCCCTATCACACACACACACACACACACACACACACACACACACACACACACACACACACACACACACACACACACACACACACACACACACACACACACACACACACACACACACACACACACACACACACACACACACACACACACACACACACACACACACACACACACACACACACACAAATGTTAACAGAGTCAACTGTGTCTGTCAGATAATTAATTAGGTCTAAACTTGCTGTTACCCTTCACTTGATCCTATGTTATCTAGTTTGAATACTCATAGCTGTACATGTAAATGACTGTAATTAAGTCCATATACAGTAGTGGGGATGTGGTAAGCAACTTAACTCCGGGTCCACCTGGTTGTCTGTCTCTAAAGTAGTAGAGTTAATCTGTACCTATAGTAGTAGAGTTAGTCTGTATCTATAGCAGTAGAGTTAATCTGTACCTATAGCAGTAGAGTTAGTCTGTCTCTAAAGTAGTAGAGTTAATCTGTATCTATAGCAGTAGAGTTAATCTGTACCTATAGCAGTAGAGTTAGTCTGTCTCTAAAGTAGTAGAGTTAATCTGTATCTATAGCAGTAGAGTTAGTCTGCATCTATAGCAGTAGAGTTAATCTGTATCTATAGCAGTAGAGTTAATCTGTATCTATAGCAGTAGAGTTAATCTGTATCTATAGCAGTAGAGTTAATCTGTATCTATAGTAGTAGATTTAATCTGTATCTATAGCAGTAGAGTTCATCTGTATCTATAGTAGTAGAGTTAGTCTGTATCTATAGCAGTAGAGTTCATCTGTATCTATAGTAGTAGAGTTAGTCTGTATCTATAGTAGTAGAGTTAGTCTGTATCTATAGTAGTAGAGTTAGTCTGTATCTATAGTAATAGAGTTAGTCTGTATCTAAAGTAGTAGAGTTAGTCTGTATCTACAGTAGTGGGGTTGTACCTTAGCTCCAGGTGCACCTGGCTGTCCGGGGAACCCGTCCACACCTGGTCTACCTGGACCTCCGGGACCACCTGGCAAACCAGGTGAGCCAGGGAATCCTGCAGGCATTGACAGGTGAGATGACAGGTCAGTGATAATGATAAAAGTATAGTAATATGTTTGGCACTTCTGTAAAAAACAAAAATAACTCTGTGCTATGGTGCTAAGAGTGACCTCGTGGCTGTTCCATCCTGTGCATCTGTCAGGGCCTTAAGCCTAGTCCTTGACCAAAAAGCATGTTCAATAGAGATTCTTAATTGAAAACGCTTCTTAGTCCAGGGCTAGGCTTAATCTGTATCTGGGAAACTGGACCTTGGAGTTCGTATTATAACCATAAAGGTGAGACTGTACCTGTCCAGGTATTTGGTGTTTACCTTTAGCTCCGGGGGGTCCTGGCAGTCCGATGCCAGAGAGGCCGGGATCACCTTTGGGACCCGGTGACCCGGGGAAACCGGGCTGTCCTGGCCCGCCAGGGTTACCTGTTGACACGGAAGTGAAGACTTAGTTTTGGCAAACATTTACAACACTACTACTAAACAGTTCACTAGTGTGTATACCTCATAGAATTACATCAAATATTCCCCCAAACAACACCAAACATCTGTCTGTTACCTCCATCCTCATTCTGGATGAAAGCTAAACTACCAGTTCTATCCATCCAGGTAAGTGTAGACCTGTGCAGGTACAGGTGTTATCTACCTGGGTTTCCAGGTAGACCGGGGTCTCCATCCTGTCCTCGGGGGCCTGGGAGGCCCTTCTCTGCTACCGTCTGACCCGGCTCCCCTTTACCTCCTACAGGTCAGAGGTCAAGGGTCAGAGATTAGGGAGTTGGGGTACAAGAGTTGTAGTCATAGAATAACAGCAGTTGTTGACATCAATGTCAGGCAAAGATAATGGTAACCAGTTGTTGACATCAATGTCAGGCAAAGATAATGGTAACCAGTTGTTGACATCAATGTCAGGCAAAGATAATGGTAACCAGTTGTTGACATCAATGTCAGGCAAAGATAATGGTAACCAGTTGTTGACATCAATGTCAGGCAAAGCTAATGGTAACCAGTTGTTGACATCAATGTCAGGCAAAGCTAATGGTAACCAGTTGTTGACATCAATGTCAGGCAAAGATAATGGTAACCAGTTGTTGACATCAATGTCAGGCAAAGATAATGGTAACCAGTTGTTGACATCAATGTCAGGCAAAGATAATGGTAACCAGTTGTTGACATCAATGTCAGGCAAAGATAATGGTAACCAGTTGTTGACATCAATGTCAGGCAAAGATAATGGTAACCAGTTGTCGTCGTCGATGTCAGGCAAAGATAATGGCAAAAGTATGATAACAAAAACAACTAACACAACATCCCTGGACATCTTATGTTAATGTATCTCACTTTATCAACATTTTAGTTACTACATCTCTGGTCTTCAAGAATATCAACCAACGTATCTCACCTGGTGCTCCAGGTGTTCCCGTTCTCCCTGAGACACCTTGGACACCCTTCTCTCCGGGGGGCCCCTGGGGGCCGAAGCCTGGGGATCCGTTGGCACCCCTGTCACCTGGGAGACCCTGCAAACCGGGCTCACCTGGAGGTCCTCGCTCACCCTTAACTAATAGAGATCCCTGCAGAGAGTGTGAGAGAGAGAGAGAGAGTGAGTGAGTGAGTGAGTGAGTGAGTGAGTGAGTGAGTGAGTGAGTGAGTGAGTGAGTGAGTGAGTGAGTGAGTGAGTGAGTGAGTGAGTGAGTGAGTGAGTGAGTGAGTGAGTGAGTGAGTGAGTGAGTGAGTGAGTGAGTGAGTGAGTGAGAGAGAGAGAGAGAGAGAGAGAGAGAGAGAGAGAGAGAGAGAGAGAGAGAGAGAGAGAGAGAGAGAGAGAGAGAGAGAGAGAGAGGGTAATATAGAATGCTATGTTGTGGGAGAGATGGATGGATGGTTGGATGGAGGGATAGAGGTAAGGGAAAGGGGGATACCTAGGCAGTTGTACAACTGAATGTATTTAACTGAAATGTGCAGGGGACTGCCATAATCGACAGGCACGTCTTCGGCGTCTGGGAAACAGTGGTTTAACTGCCTTGCTCAGGGGCAGAATGACAGATGTTTACCTTGTCAGCTTGGGGATTCAATCTAGTAACCTTTTGGTTACTGGCCCAATGCTCTAACCTCTAGGTAGGGGTAGGGATGGAGGGAAAGAGAAAAGCTGAAGCGACGGATGAATGAATTAATGGAAAGATGGATGGATGGTTGGATGGATGGAGGGATAGAGGTAAGGGGATGGATGAATGAATGGAAAGATAGATGGATGGTTGGATGGATGGAGGGATAGAGGTAAGGGGATGGATGAATGAATGAATGGAAAGATGGATGGATGGTTGGATGGATGGATAGAGGTAGAGATGGAGGGATAGATATAAGGGGATGGATGAATGAATGGATAGATGGATGGATGGTTGGATGGTTGGAAAGAGGGATAGAGTAAAGGGGATGGAGGGATGGATGGAAAGAGGGATGGATGGAAAGAGGGATAGAGTAAAGGGGATGGAGGGATGGATGGAAAGAGGGATAGAGTAAAGGAGAAATGGCGGGAGTGAAGAACAGTTGGATGGATGAAGGGATGATAACTGGAGGGATGAAGGGGAGAGAGAGGAAAACATTGCTACTCACAGATGATCCTTTGGCTCCAGGAGCTCCAGGACCTCCATCGCGACCAGGTCTTCCGTCCAGACCAGGCAGGCCAGCGGGTCCTGGAAACCCTGTGTCTCCCTTGTCTCCGCTCACCCCATTCACAGCGGTAGCCTCACCTGGGTCACCCTTCTCTCCTGGGAAACCAGGAGCACCCTGGGGACCGTGCAAACCCTGGGGGAGAGAGCGGGATAAAGGAACGAGAGATGGAAGGATGGAGGGTCAGTATTATAGACACTTAGGGACAGTTTACCCAACACGGATTAAGCCTAATCCAAGACT
The DNA here is from genome assembly GCF_021184085.1 of Oncorhynchus gorbuscha. Classification (NCBI taxonomy): domain Eukaryota; kingdom Metazoa; phylum Chordata; class Actinopteri; order Salmoniformes; family Salmonidae; genus Oncorhynchus; species Oncorhynchus gorbuscha. The sequence goes on from NC_060193.1 coordinate 11,288,954, forward strand.
AAAAAGCATTTTCAATGGAGATTCTCTAATTGGTCTCCAGGAAACAGGCCCTAAATTAGTCAGTCAGCCTCTAGGTTAGCCTACTATAAAGGTATTCTAAGTGTAGACCCAGTTTCAGACCAGCTTCAAACCAGTGTCAATATGAGCTAGGTGGGGCTAAATCCAATATTCTTATGTTGAACAATAATACCATTCAAAACATTAGTACCTAGAATTGTGTGGGTTTGAAAACAGGAAGTGGGGGTTTGAAAACAGGAAGTAGGAAATTAAAAGCAATAAGTACTTACAGGAGAACCTGAGGGCCCTGGGCCACCTGGGAATCCTCTGTCACCTTTAGCCCCTGGTCCTCCAGGTCCACCTGAGGGTGGAGGAGAGAGGGAGCAGAGAGGGAGACGAGGAGGTGAGAGGAGAGAGGAGAGAAGGATGAGAGAGAGGTGTTATGTAGAGTATTGTGTTACGGTGGCCTGCACATTGACAAATCAGCTGTATGTTATCTCCTCTCTACTTGGTCCTACCAGGTGAGGATATACGGAACCAGGTAGAGAGATAAGTGACCAGGTGAGAGGGGTGAAGTCTTACCTGGGAACCCAGGAGGTCCGGGAGGGCCTCGTGCTCCAGGGACACTGTTGCCTCTGGAGAAACAGTTAACGCAGGTGTCTCCCTTCTCACCTGAAACACAGACGGACAGACATGGATGTCAGACACAGTCCCCGTTTTGGCATCAACATCAATAATACATGAGTCAGGGTTGGGGAGTAACAGATTACTGGTAATCTGTTACATGTAAGGGATTACAACAACAAAAACTAATTGTAATCCGTTACTTTACCAGCTAAAATATTGTAATCAGATTACAGATACTTTTGAAAAACTAGATGATTACTTTGAGGATTACTTTGAGGATGACTTTGAGGATGACTTTGAGGATGACTTTGAGGATGACTTTGAGGATTACTTTGAGGATTACTTTGAGGATGACTTTGAGGATTACTTTGAGGATTACTTTGAGGATTACTTTGAGGATTACTTTGAGGATTACTTTTCAATTCAGAAAGGATGTTTGATCAAATAAATCTTTGACACTTGTCTGTTTTCTCAATGACATTTAAAGCAGCATTGAAACATTGAGCTAGTTTTAGTTTGTTCCACCTGAGGGAGTCTGACCACAACTCAGAGACCCCTATGAGACCACGATTAAAACCACTATAGATCGCGGGACAAAAGAAGGGATAAGCTTTTGTAGGCTAAAGTCCAAGCTATGTCTTCCAATGGTGCGACTGCTGTCTGCATCCAAAGGTTATCCAACTTGACTAAACGCTTGGAGGTTTAATCTACGGCGATATGTAGATTACTCCACTGCTGTCGTCCTTATTTAGCTATTTGTGCCTTACGGTTTGTGGTTGATGTGGATGGAAGAAATATAAATGTGTATTTGAACCCAATAATGGTTGAATTCAAGAAGTTTAAACTGCTAATTAATCATTGTTTTTGAAACCAGTGGACAGCCAGTCAAAAATGTGCTCTTGCAACAGCTGCATTGTGTGTATGTCAGCCTATTGAATACAAATGGGGCTTTTATTGTTCAATCTAATGCATGCTGATAATGGACACATGCTCAAACTCGCTCACTTTTGACAGACTTAAAAAGGCCATTTTTGGAGTTATAAATGAAATATATTCATGTACAGATATAAATTAATCATATTATTATATGTAGTAGAAAGTGATGGGTTAGAAGAAGCCTACACGTAAAATGTAACATCCATGTATGGCCAGCTATGTAAACTTTAACATTGATTTATCCTGCAATAGATGTCGTTCAATTGGTAACATACATTTAATCTAAAAGTAACTAAATGTAATCAGATTACGTTACTGAGTTTGGGTGATCCAAAAGTTACGTTACTGATTACAATTTTGGACAGGTTACTAGTAACTGTAACGGATTACATTTAGAAAGGAACCTACCCAGCGCTGACATTAGTGAATTATTGTCCATGTTACTATGACAATACTCTGGAGGTAAACAACAGAGAACACCACAATTATATCAATAGAATATCGGCCATTTAGCTAAGGGAGAACGACTGGCCCCTCCGGTCGGCCTTCAACTTGAGGAACTCAATTATACGTTCTCGCTCTTGACCCACCTTTCTGTCCGGTCTCTCCTTGGAATCCTATATTGCCTTGTTGTCCTGGTAACCCGGGGGCCCCTCCTATACAGTTAATACCCCCATTGGAGACCCCTGGGGGCCCAGGAGGTCCTGGAGGTCCCTGCAGACCAGGGGCGCCACCTCGTCCTGGGTTCCCGGGGATGGAGATGGCTGGCTGGCCCTCGTCTCCCTTCTGGCCCCTCTCTCCTGGGAAGCCTGGTAAACCGGGCTGGCCTCCACCTCCGATACCTGGGGTCCCTGGTTGACCTGGAGGACCCGAAAGACCTGGGGAGAACAGGGGTTCAAAGGGGAATGATCACCATAGAAACTGGGTTCACCAAGCCGCTTAAAGTAGGAGTGCTGATCTAGGACCAGTTCCTCTGTGTTCATGTAATCTTATTCATTATAATCGGACAAACTCTATGAATATAGAGAACCTACCAGGCTGTCCTCTGTCTCCTTTCCTTCCCGTCTCCCCAGGACGCCCAGATTCTCCTTTAGGACCAACTGTAGTTGGACCATTGCTCACCTGCTATATAATGGGATACAAAGGTTACTATCACCGTCTAGTGTTCACAGTCTAATACTACACAGCCTTCAGTCTGACCACTGGTCACATGCTAAAGCAGATGTATGATCTGGCAAAGTGGACCGGAGGCTCCGCATGGAGGGTGTGATGCAATTGCGGAGCCTCTGGAGGCCTGAGGCCAAATCAAGCTCTGTAAGGCGATGCCGTGCACCTCACAAATGCAGAGGTCTCCTTATATCTCCTTATAGCTCCGCATTGACATGATTGGTTGACTGGTAGGTGGGGCCTGTACATCCTTTCATAAACACAAACTCACTTCCTTGACAACTTCCTTGATAACAAACATGGAGAACTTTGACGAAAGGCTATCAGAGCAAGTTCACAAATAAAATATGAATCCTAAAATATTACTCACCACGCCTGGGCGTCCAGGATATCCACGGTCACCTTTGGAACCCTGAGACAGAAACACATAGAGATGGATGGATCTTCAACAGAAAATAAGACTGTATCTGTGAAGAATAGCATCAGAGGCTAAACTCACCCTGTCACCATCCCGACCCGGCAGACCTGGCCCACCTGGGTCTCCCTTACTACCCTGAGAGAGAGAGAGAGAGAGAGAGAGAGAGAGAGAGAGAGAGAGAGAGAGAGAGAGAGAGAGAGAGAGAGAGAGAGAGAGAGAGAGAGAGAGAGAGAGAGAGAGAGAGAGAGAGAGAGAGAGAGAGAGAGAGAGAGAGAGAGAGAGAGAGAGAGAGAGAGAGAGAGAGAGAGAGAGAGAGAGAATGCTTTTGTTTGTGTTCCTATGTGCACTGGAGAAAGGGGAAGAGGTGGATGTTCGCAGACCATTCAAATACAGCGGACAGACAGCTGTCTATTAAACTGTTGTGGCACTGTATCTGACAAGCTGTTGACTAGAGGGTAGAACCATATGAATAGAATGAATAGAATCCTCCTAGTTCTGTGTGTAGAACTCACAGGGAATCCAGCAGGACCTGGGTCTCCATCTTTCCCCGGTTTGCCCCTTTTGCCTGCTTCTCCGTTTTCTCCTTTCTCTCCCTTCAAACCACCAGACGAACCCTACAAACCCAACATTTGTCAGACACACACGCCTATTGATTGATTGATTGATTTGATATAATAGGGTCTGGCATTATTCAGACCCCCAACCCACATGGTCTTCTAAGACACTGGTGATTCATAGAGCACATTATTTATAGCGTGTTACAAAATATAGGCGTATAGAAACACAGATGTATAAAAACGTAGATATATAGTATGATAGATACTGAGTAGTAAAATGTAGATATATATAATATGATTGATAGTGAGTGATACTCACAGGGGTTCCAGGATAACCAGGATCACCAGGTGGACCAGGTAAACCTTGATCACCCTGGCAACGAGTAAAGACGCAACAATAACAAGTTGTTGTTAACAAGAAATAAGAAGAAACAAAATGTTTTCATCAATAGTCAAGAATCAAAACAATGTCAATAAAGATTGTTATCTAACTTTTTAAAGAAATAAACAAAACCGTTGTGAGAATACAATAACTTTCACAACACAGGACCAAGAGATATAAAGGTATCGTAAAAGTACGTTTTTATAACAAGGCTAAATGCCACCCTCTACTGGTCATTATGAGAGTTGCATTTACAGGGGAATTAAAGGCATGATGGTGCTCCCACCTGGTGCTGAAACATGATAAAACACGAGGCACAGTATAGCTTATAGCTTCACACTTACAGCTGGCCATTTACATTACATGTCATAACAGAAGTTACTGGGCCAGTTCAGTTACAGCAGGGGTTCCTAAAACTTTTACTGGACACAACCCCAAACTGACACTAGACAATCCCAGGGACCCCACTTGGAGAAATTATATCCATAGGTCACACAAGCTGCCCCAACTCATAATAATGACAGGAAAGTGCATTCGTATAGTGTAAGAGGTCCTTAGTTGACACTAAAAGGTTGTATTCTATACCCATTTGAAGAGAAAAAAGTTCTTAATTTGTTTAAGATTACAGGGGGTCCCACATGGGTTCCTGACCTCACGTTTGGGAACCACTGAGTTACAGCCAAACAGGAGCACATTAATGGCTGTCAGTTTACATGACATGTCATAACAGAATCTACTAAGCCACTATTGATGTTCATCAAGTTTAACAAGTGACAATTAAAAACCTTATGACGATCAGATGATGCAGATAATCCTCTATTACAGTAATTCTATGTAACTCTATGGAGTTTCTGAGTTTATAGAGATCCTCTATTACAGTAATTCTATGTAACTCTATGGAGTTTCTGAGTTTATAGAGATCCTCTATTACAGTAATTCTATGTAACTCTATGGAGTTTCTGAGTTTATAGAGATCCTCTAAAAACTGTAAAGGAGTTTCTGAGTTTATCAATCTATTACAGTAAATGTAACTCTAATGTTTATAGAGACATTACAGTAATTCTATGTAACCTATGGAGTTTCTGAGTTTATAGAGATCCTCTATTACAGTAACACTGAGGGTCTGAGTTTATGATCCTCTTTTACAGTAATTCTATGTAACCTATGGAGTTTCTGAGGAGATCCCCAGTAATTCAGACCTGAAGTTTATAGAGATCCTCTATTACAGTAATTCTATGTAACTCTATGGAGTTTCTGAGTTTATAGAGATCCTCTATTACAGTAATTCATGTAACTCTACAGTTTCAGTTTATAGAGATCCACTATTACAGTAATTATATGTAACTCTATGGAGTTTCTGAGTTTACACAGATCCTCTATTACAGTAATTCTATGTAACTCTATGGAGTTTCTGAGTTTATAGAGACACACACACAGTAACACCAGTTATTCAGGAGTGCCATTACAGTACCACAATTGGAGTTTCTGACAGTCCTTCCCTTGCGGTTCCTACCTTATCTCCTTTGGGACCTTGGAAGTTCAACCCCATGTTTCCCTGTAGAAGAAGAACAAGAAGACCTTATTACTGTCTTCAAATCAAATGGTATTGGTATTGCTTCATAAACAACAGGTCTAGACTAACAGTGAGATGCTTCATAAGCAACAGGTGTAGACTAACAGTGAAATGCTTCATAAACAACAGCTGTAGACTAACAGTGAAATGCTTCATAAACAACAGGTGTAGACTAACAGTGAAATGCTTCATAATCAACAGGTGTAGACTAACAGTGAAATGCTTCATAAGCAACAGGTGTAGACTAACAGTGAAATGCTTCATAAGCAACAGGTGTAGACTAACAGTGAGATGCTTCATAAACAACAGGTGTAGACTAACAGTGAAATGCTTCATAAACAACAGGTGTAGACTAACAGTGAAATGCTTCATAAGCAACAGCTGTAGACTAACAGTGAAATGCTTCATAAGCAACAGGTGTCGACTAACAGTGAAATGCTTCATAAGCAACAGGTGTAGACTAACAGTGAAATGCTTCATAAACAACAGGTGTAGACTAACAGTGAAATGCTTCATAATCAACAGGTGTAGACTAACAGTGAAATGCTTCATAATCAACAGGTGTAGACTAACAGTGAAATGCTTCATAATCAACAGGTGTAGACTAACAGTGAAATGCTTTCAGGTAAGACTAACAGTGAAATGTAAGCAACAGACTAACAGTGAAATGCTTCATAAACAACAGGTGTAGACTAACAGTGAAATGCTTCATAAACAACAGGTGTAGACTAACAGTGAAATGCTTCATAAGCAACAGGTGTAGACTAACAGTGAAATGCTTCATAAACAACAGGTGTAGACTAACAGTGAAATGCTTCATAAGCAACAGGTGTAGACTAACAGTGAAATGCTTCATAAACAACAGGTGTAGACTAACAGTGAGATGCTTCATAAACAACAGGTGTAGACTAACAGTGAAATGCTTCATAAACAGTGAAATGCTTCATAAACAACAGGTGTAGACTAACAGTGAAATGCTTCATAAACAGTGAAATGCTTCATAAACAACAGGTGTAGACTAACAGTGAAATGCTTCATAAACAACAGGTGTAGACTAACAGTGAAATGCTTCATAAACAACAGGTGTAGACTAACAGTGAAATGCTTCATAAACAACAGGTGTAGACTAACAGTGAAATGCTTCATAAGCAACAGGTGTAGACTAACAGTGAAATGCTTCATAAACAACAGGTGTAGACTAACAGTGAAATGCTTCATAAACAACAGGTGTAGACTAACAGTGAAATGCTTCATAATCAACAGGTGTAGACTAACAGTGAAATGCTTCATAAACAACAGGTGTAGACTAACAGTGAAATGCTTCATAAGCAACAGGTGTAGACTAACAGTGAAATGCTTCATAAGCAACAGGTGTAGACTAACAGTGAAATGCTTCATAAACAACAGGTGTAGACTAACAGTGAGATGCTTCATAAACAACAGGTGTAGACTAACAGTGAAATGCTTCATAAACAACAGGTGTAGACTAACAGTGAGATGCTTCATAAACAACAGGTGTAGACTAACAGTGAAATGCTTCATAAACAACAGGTGTAGACTAACAGTGAAATGCTTCATAAACAACAGGTGTAGACTAACAGTGAAATGCTTCATAAACAACAGGTGTAGACTAACAGTGAGATGCTTCATAAACAACAGGTGTAGACTAACAGTGAGATGCTTGATAAACAACAGGTGTAGACTAACAGTGAAATGCTTCATAATCAACAGCTGTAGACTAACAGTGAAATGTTTACTTACAGGCCCTTCCCAACAATGCAGAGACAAATAATAATAACACACGGAACACAATGAGTGTATTTAACTTGGTCATATATACGGGGTACCAGTACCAAGTCGATGTGCAGGGGTACGAGGTAATTGAGGTAGATATGTACACATATTCCGTGTGTAAAGCAACTCACCTTTGGACCAGGAAGACCAGGAGGCCCGGGACGACCCTATAAAACGGCACACAACTTTATTAACAACTTCATTAAGAAAATATATAACTATTAATAGAATAATAAAACGTTATGATGATGCAAACTACGTCGGATCAGTTCTTACCCAGTTAGCACATAACGTTCTGAGAACTATATGTTTCTTAGGTGGGAATTTCAATACTTTAGCATAACATTCCTACAGGTTTCCTCATGGTTCTACTTATAGCAATATTCTAAAATTGTTCAGAGAATGTTAAGAAATGACATTTTTCTGTGGGAATTTAGGTACTTCAGCATGATGGTTTCTACATGTTTGCTCGTGGTTCTATTTAAAGTCATGTTCTCAGAACATTAAGAAAACTTTTCCATAAAAACCTCAAGAAAACATTAGTAACATTAGTAACATTCAATGAACATTCTAAGAATGCAATTTCAAAACAAATACCCTCCATTCTCAGCATCAACAAAACTCTATCTATCTTGTTAAGTGTGTTCAGGTGTGTTGGCCGCACCCATTAATATCACAACCGGTAGTGATTGGGGGTCCCATAAGGCGGTGCACAATTGGCCCAGCGTCGTCTGGGTTTGGCCGGTGTTGGCCATCATTGTAAATAAGAATTTGTTCTTAACTGACTTGACTAGTTAAATAAAATGTTTTTAAAAAATGTAAATAAAAAATATCTATTGGCCACACCTGATCTGAAAGAGTGCATGATTCCTTTGAAATGGGGTCTGTTTGAATAGACTAAAATGTGCAGTTTTGCATAAGTAAAAAAACCCACTGCATATTAACTCAGTCCTGGTGGTGCAGTGGGATGGAATCCATGAATACAGAACAGAAGATCATAGGTTTGAATCTCAGTGATGCTGTGCTAATATAAAAATGACTTGTGTTTGCATGATTAATGCCTAAGCAAATGAATGTATATGTGTGATTTGAGTTCAAAACATTTAACTTAAGCTAAAAGTCTTATTGAAACATTACCTTCAAATATTTTATAATTTCCATTCTCAGAATGTTAATAAAACCTCCCAGGAACACTTTAATGGAACCATGGAAAAACATTCTCAGAACCTCCCTGCAACCAAAAACATTCGTTCCCACAACATCCAAGGAACCAAATGTGCTAGCTGGGATGAAACTGAATGTCTAGAATTAGAAAAATATTCAAACTTCTAAAAGTTGGCCCAATTCTTAATATTCGGCACTGACAAACACAACTGGAAGTAACATGTCTGGGACCAGCTTGCCTGGGGACAAGCCTGGGAGCAGTCCCACAGAACATACTGGATGTCACAGGTCTGGGAACAGTTTGTCTGTGTAAAGTCCCTCAGATCATGGATGTTACAGGTCTGGGAACAGTTTGACTGTGTAAAGTCCCTCGGATCATGGTTGTTAAAGGTCTGGGAACAGTTTCACTGTGTAAAGTCCTTCGGAAAATACTGGATGTCACAGGTGATGAGCTCTAAAGCAAAGTCTCACCACTCAATTGTTAGTTGAACATTGTTGAGACAGTGTCTGTGCCTCGATCTAGGTTGGGCAAAACTAAACGTGGTGGTGTTCGCCTTAGCATTCTCACTGGAATAAAGACCTCCTCCATTCCTGTCATTATTCAAATAGATTGATACCTCACATCTCAAAATAGGGCTACTAAATGTTAGATCCCTCACTTCCAAGGCAGTTATAGACAATGAACTAATCACTGATCATAATCTTGATGTGATTGGCCTGACTGAAACATGGCTTAAGCCTGATTAATTTACTGTGTTAAATGAGGCCTCACTAGTGCTGTATGCTCACTGACTTCCCTGAATTCCTATCGAATCTTGTGGACATGGCAGACAATATTCACATTTTTGGTGACTTAAATATTCACATGGAAAAGTCCACAGACCCACTCCAAAATACTTTCAGAGCCATCGTCGACTCAGTGGATTTTGTCCAACATGTCTTTGGACCTACTCATTGCCACAGACATTCTCTGGACCTAGTTTTGTCCCATGGAATAAATGTTGTGGATCTTAATGTTTTTCCTCATAATCCTGGACTATCAGACCATCATTTTATTATGTTTGCAACCACAACAAATAATCTGCTCAGACCAACCAAGGATTATCAAAATCTGTGCTATAAATTCTCAGACAACCCTAAGATGCCTAGATTCCCTTCCAGACTCCTTCCACCTACCCAAGGACGTTAGAGAATAAAAATAAGTTAACCACCTAACTGAGGAACTCAATTTAACCTTGCGCAATTCCCTAGATGCAGTCGCACCCCTAAAAACAAAAAAACATTTGCCACAAAAAACTAGCTCCCTGGAAAATCCCGAGCCCTGTAGGAAGCTTCCAGAAAATTGTAACGGAAATGGCGCTCCACCAAACTGGAAGTCTTCCGACTAGCTTGGAAAGACAATATGGTGTAAATATCAAAGAGCCCCCAATGCTGCTCAAGCTTCCTACTTTTCCAACCGTGGAGAAAAAGAATAATTCCACAAGAGAGGATGGTTTTCACTTCAGACTTGATGAATTCACAAACTTCTTCGATGAAATGATCATGATCGTTAAACAAATGACAGACTGTGAATCTGTGTGTTTCTCCAAATCTCCGCTGTCCTGAGTCTGCACAGAACTGCCAGGAACTAGGATCAATGGAGAAAAGAGTCCTGGCCTCTAAACCTTCAAGCTGCATACTGGACCCTATTTCAACTAAACTACTGAAAGAGCTGCTTCTTCAGTGACCACAGAGAGTCAGGACACCCGTTTAACATCCCATCTGAAAGAAAGCACCCTACACAATGGAATGCCCTGGGGCATTGAGATATTCTTTATTTAGACCCTACTGGCCCTCCAACACCACTTCCAGCAGCATCTGGTCTCCCATCCAGAACCAATCCTGCTTAGCTTCAGAAGCAGGCCAGCAGTGGGATGCAGGGTGGTATGCTCCCTATAATTATCTCTCTCTCCCTCTCTCCTTTCCTTCCCAGAGGACTGGCCACCCCTCAGAGCCTGATTCCTCTCTAGTTCTTCCTTGGTACCTACCTTTCTAAGGAGTTTTTCCTAGCCACCGTGCTTCTACATCTGCATTGCTTGCTGTTTGGGGTTTTAGGCTGGGTTTCTGTACAGCACTTTGAGATATCAGCTGATGTACGAAGGCCTTTATAAATACATTTGATTGATTGAATGAGGTCTGGGACCAGTTTGATTGTGTAAAGTCCCTCAGAACATACTGGATGTCACATGACTGGGACCAGTTTGATTGTATGAAGTCCCTCAGAACATAACGGACGAGTGCCGGTTGTCAATAACATGATTTGGGCTGTTACTGTACTGTACCTCATAACCTCTGGGGCCGGGAGGGCCGGTAGGACCGGACAATCCCGAGGGGCCTTGGTCACCCTAGAAACAAGACAGACACCACAAACGTTACACAATGACCTCTGGGTTGAAATACACAGGTTTACATCTCCCATAATGGATTACCATGTGTTTGATTGATTGATTCTGAAAATCCAAATATGAACTATATATTATATTAGCCTACTATTTGATAAAAACCAATCACTCGACAAAGTCTAATTAAGGTTTTCTCTTTTATCTGTCTTAATACAGACTTTAGAATTGTTGGTCAGTTAAAATCAGTTAATTTCAAAGTGGGTGTATGGTTCTATAGAAAACTCACAGGAACTCCAGGCAGGCCAGGCAGACCTGCACCTCCTATCTGTCCGAAACGTTCAGCTGTGATGATGTCACCTGGGTCTCCCTGTAGAGGAGGTTAAAGCGGAACCCATCACACATTGGGGTCGTATTCATTAGTGGACTCCGTTGCACGTATTAGATACACTGTTGTTTCCGAGTGAATTATATGAGCCAGTACTTAATCTAAAAGAGGACAACAGTTTGCCGGGACAAATACAGTAGTTACCTTTTGTCCTGGAAAACCAGGTGGACCCTGAAGAGGAGGGAGACGAGAAATAAGGGATACATTTTAAAGTGTCAGAGACTTTCTCAGAGAGACATGAGAGAGACGACACTGTGTGTTGTGTGTAAGGTACTCACCAATCGACCCTCCAGTCCGGGGAAGCCTGGACTTCCTGGGAATCCTCGCTCACCCTGAGATGAGATAGAATTAAAGCTGCAATACAGTATGTGACTTTTTGGGCAACCTGACCAAATTCATATAGAAATATGAGTAATAGATATGTCATTCTCATCGAAAAACAAGTCCAAGCAGCAGTAGATATGTTCTATCTGTGCTATTTCTATGTTTCCCTGTTCTGAAGTTTTGTTTTTGCATCTTTTACTTTGGGTTTTGTACACCAGCTTCAAACAGCTTAAAATACAATATTATTGTTTAAGAAAAATATATTTCCCAGCAGTTTAGATGTTACAATGATTCTCTAATCAATGACTGCTTGTTTTGTGAAATAAACTGAAATTAGGCAAACTACTACAATTTTAGCAACCAGGAAATGGTGGAGCGATTGCTGCATATTGCACTCCAGCCCATGGTTACTTTTCCACAAGCGCAGATAATAGCAGAGTTCTGCCATCTAGTGGCCATGAGTGATACAACATCACATATAATAGCAGAGTGCTGCCATCTAGTGGCCAGGTGTGATAGAACAGTTTCAGTCCAAATTCAATCTAACCCGAGTTCTCAGGACTCAACAGAGTCGTATCGCTTTCAGTCAGCTGTAAAAATAGTAACCCACCTTAGTCCCGTTGCAGCCTGCAGTTCCTTTGGGGCCTGGGGGGCCATCCTGTCCTGGGAGACCCTGCAGGAGAACACAGACACAGAGACAACAGGAAGTCACACATCACACAGGAAGTGAGGTTACACAGCGATGCAGTACGGAACATTCAGATAAAATGTATGGTGTAGAACCATAAAGGATGATAGAGGCCTCTAGTGGCCAAAAGGCTGTCTTAGCATAGGCAGCGCCATTGAGGGCTTCCACCATTTTAATGTAGCCAACTGGGTGGACTTATAACTTCATTGGCTGACTCCTCCTGGTGACCCTGTTTCTCTCATGTCCAACCGGGTCATCAGGCCGGATCAGCTAATCGAGAAGAAGACAATTGACTACTTAAAAATGTAGATTGCCTCAATGATGCTGCCCATGCTGTCACAGACGCTATAATGGCAGAGACACAAAGATGATCTATCTATCTATCTATCTATCTATCTATCTATCTATCTATCTATCTATCTATCTATCTATCTATCTATCTATCTATCTATCTATGTGTACAACATAAATAACTGTTGTAAGACTACATTTGGAATCGTGTCAGTTCTATTCATTATATGTTCAATCTGCACCCTGGATGTCATGTGATGTTAAAAATAGCCAGTGATAGTTCAGCAAAGGATCCACCGTCTCTCTACCAGAAGGGCTAGGCTATATAGATAGGCTAGGCTATTTAGATAGGCTAGGCTATATAGATAGGCTAGGCTATATAGATAGGCTAGGCTATATAGATAGGCTAGGCTATATAGATAGGCTAGGCTATATAGATAGGCTAGGCTACAGTTGAAGTCTGAAGATTACATACACTTAGGTTGTAATCATTAAAACACATTTTTTAACCACTCCACAAATGTCTTGCTAAAAAACTATAGTTTTGGCAAGTCGTTTTGGACATCTACTTTGTACATGACATAACAAATTCTCCCAACAAGTGTTTACAGACAGATTATTTCACTTATAATTCACTGTATCACAATTCCAGTGGGTCAGAAGTTTACATACACTACGTTGACTGTGCCTTCAAACAGCTGTAAAATTCCAGAAAATGATGTCATGGCATTAGAAGCTTCTGATAGGCTAATTGATATCATTTGAGTATATTGGAGCTGTACCTGTGGATGTATTTAAAGGTCAACCTTCAAACTCAGTGCCTCTGCTTGACATCATGGAAAAATCTAAATAAATCAGTCAAGACCTCAGAAAAACATTGTAGACCTCCACAAGTCTGATTCATCCTTGGTAGCAATTTCCAAATGCCTGAAGGTACCACGTTCATCTGTACAAACAATAGTAAGCAAGTATATTACACACCATGGGACCATGCAGCCGTCATACCGCTCAGGAAGGAGACACATTCTGTCTCCTAGCGATGAATTTACTTTGGTGCGAAAAGTGCAAATCAATCCCAGAACAACAGCAAAGGACCTTGTAAAGATGCTGGAGGAAACAGGTACAAAAGCATCTATATCCACAGTAGAACGAGTCCTATATCGACATAACCTGAAAGGCCGCTCAGCAAGGAAGAAGCCACTGCTCCAAAACCGCCATAAAAAAGCCAGGCTACGTTTTGCAACTGCACATGGGACAAAGATCATACTTTTTTGGAGAAATGTCCTCTGGTCTGATGAAACAAAAATAGAATTGTTTGGCCATAATGACCATTGTTATTTTTGGAGGAAAACAGGGGGGGGGGGGGGGGTTGGCAGAACTGAAAAAGTATGTGCGAGCAAAGAGGCCTACAAACCTGACTCAGTTACACCAGCTCTGTCAGGAGGAATGGGCCAAAATTCACCCAACTTATTGTGGGAAGCTTGTGGAAGGCTACCCAGAACGTTTGACCCAAGTTCAACAATTTAAAGGCAATGCTACCAAATACTAATTGAGTGTATGTAAACTTCTGACCCACTGAGAATGTGATGAAAGAAATAAAAGCTGAAATAAATAATTCTCTCTACGATTATTCTGTCTTTTCACATTCTTAAAATAAAGTGGTGATCCTAACTGACCTAAAATAGGGAATTTTTACCAGGATTAAATGTCAGGAATGGTGAACAACTGAGTTAAATGTATTTGGCTAAGGTGTATGTAAACTTCTGACGTCAACTGTATATAGTAAAAGATGAGAAATATAAAAGCAGGATACTCACTGGAATTCCTGGTGTTCCGGGGAATCCAGGCAGTCCAGGAGGTCCCTGTGGGAGTAACAAGGACAATGAATCAATCAGAGGCTGGTGAGGGGAGGACGGCTCATAATAATGAATAGAATGGAGTGAATGGAATGGTATCAAGTACATGGAAGTCAGGTGTTTGATGTGCTTGAGACCATCCCATTTATTCCATTCCAGCCATTACTATAAGCCCTTCCTCCCCAATTAAAGTGACACCAGCCACCGCTGATCAATAAAATACTTTGAGAAATGGTACATCATACACAGTGGTGTAGTGCAGCCCTCTCACTTCTTTTCCATTTGAGAATACACAGAGCTGGTAAAACTATTTCTGGAAAATATATTTTGATAATTAAATATAGTTATTTAGAATTTACCACTAACATTCAATGAAAAACAAAATAATAAAAAATAATAATTGATGATATTTAAAGCAGCCTAGAGGTAAATGATGATTTCTTCCCAGTCCTCTCTCTGACATTGGGGAGAATGAGAAAGAACTATGAGCTAGGTGTATGCACTGTGAAGAACTATGAGCTAGGTGTATGCACTGTGAAGAACTATGAGCTAGGTGTATGCACTGTGAAGAACTATGAGCTAGGTGTATGCACTGCACAGAACTATGAGCTAGGTGTATGCACTGTGAAGAACTATGAGCTAGGTGTATGCACTACAAAGAAGTATGAGCTAGGTGTATGCACTACAAAGAAGTATGAGCTAGGTGTATGCACTACAAAGAAGTATGAGCTAGGTGTATGCACTGCAAAGAACTATGAGCTAGGTGTATGCACTGCACAAAGAACTATGAGCTAGGTGTATGCACTACTATGAAATGAAGTATGAGCTAGGTGTATGCTATGAGCTGCACTACAAAGAACTATGAGCTAGGTGTATGCACTGCACAGAACTATGAGCTAGGTGTATGCACTGCACACAGAACTATGAGCTAGTGTATGCACTGTATGCACTGCACAGAACTATGAGCTAGATGTATGCACTGCACAGAACTGCACTGCACAGAACTAGATGTATGCACTGCACAGAACTATGAGCTAGGTGTATGCACTGCACAGAACTATGAGCTAGGTGTATGCACTGCACAGAACTATGAGCTAGGTGTATGCACTGCACAGAACTATGAGCTAGGTGTATGCACTGCACAGAACTATGAGCTAGATGTATGCACTGCACAGAACTATGAGCTAGATGTATGCACTGCACAGAACTATGAGCTAGATGTGTGCACTGCACAGAACTATGAGCTAGATGTGTGCACTGCACAGAACTATGAGCTAGATGTATGCACTGCACAGAACTATGAGCTAGATGTATGCACTGCACAGAACTATGAGCTAGATGTATGCACTGCACAGATGTATGAGCAGATGCACTGCACAGAACTATGAGCTAGATGTGTGCACTGCACAGATGTATGCACTGCACACTATGAGAACTATGAGCTAGATGTATGCACTGCACAGAACTATGAGCTAGTGTATGCACTGCACAGAACTATATGCACTGCACAGAACTATGAGCTAGGTGTATGCACTGCACAGAACTATGAGCTAGGTGTATGCACTGCACAGAACTATGAGCTAGGTGTATGCACTGCACAGAACTATGAGCTAGATGTATGCACTGCACAGAACTATGAGCACTGCACAGAACTATGAGCTAGATGTGTATGCACTGCACAGAACTATGAGCTAGATGTATGCACTGCACAGAACTATGAGCTAGATGTATGCACTGCACAGAACTATGAGCTAGATGTATGCACTGCACAGAACTATGAGCTAGATGTATGCACTGCACAGAACTATGAGCTAGATGTATGCACTGCACAGAACTATGAGCTAGATGTATGCACTGCACAGAACTATGAGCTAGATGTATGCACTGCACAGAACTATGAGCTAGGTGTATGCACTGCACAGAAGAAGGTGTATGCACTGCACAGAACTATGAGCTAGGTGTATGCACTGCACAGAACTATGAGCTAGATGTATGCACTGCACAGAACTATGAGCTAGATGTATGCACTGCACAGAACTATGAGCTAGGTGTATGCACTGCACAGAACTATATGCTAGATGTATGCACTGCACAGGCCCATCACAGGCTTGACCACTTTGGCCAATCAGAACATAAAAATAAAAACATCTAAATTCACCGTGTGTCTGCCTTGGTGTTCACAAACCAGAGTGGTCATCACTAACCCCAAAGAGCCTGACCCTCTCTGGGTGTTGCTGTAGTCCTATCCTGAGATAGTTAGCCTACATTGGCTATTGGTTGAGACGCAGGGCCCGTTCTAGCTTGGTTTGTCAGGCTGGGAAAATGGAGACGTGAATTCGGCCAAATTGGAGGTAATAATGCATTTTGGTTATCGTTTATTTAGATGTGTGAATACACCACACCAAATGCTTGAATTTCTGACTGTTTTAAAAACAAATTCCTGCAATTTTTTATGGTCAATTGATTTGATAGCATGTTTAATCTATGCAAATACATTTTAGGAATTGATAGTTCACCGTTGTTTTCTTTTATTCTGCAATAGGGAATATTGTAACCATGTATTCAAGCTAATCAAAACAAAGTTGATTTATACATTGTGTAAGCTACACAATACAATTAAATGCCTAATTGCATTAAAGCCCTCATCATAAATAGTGCAATAATATTAAGCTATATGTATTGGTACTTACAATAGGCTGTAGCCTACAAATAGCTGTACCACGTAGTCGTAGGACTATTAGGATTTAGGCCTACTGATAATTATTGTTGTTTGTTCCTGGACTGGCCGAATTGCAGTCCTTCTTCAGCTATCCATCATTGCAAGATCTTGTCGCTGTTCTTTCAGCACCACGAAGTGTCTCCAATCGCTTACAATGACATCTCATCCAGACCTGTTGCCTAATAAGTAGAAGACTCTCACTTCCCACACTGGTGCTTGTTCAGGAAATGTAGATCAAAGATGAATCAATGTCTTGCAAGATCCCATAACGATGAATTAGTATTTTGCATAACAGAACCGAATATAATAGCGTACATTAGCACACTAAGCCTATAAAGATACTGTTACACCAAAAACACCACCTAATTTCTAACTATATTCTAGGATATGGTTAACTGAAGCATAATAGTCTAAATCTTTCTTTTCATGTGGCCAAAACCCAACAGTGTGATCCACTAGGCAGGAGATATGCTTTGACTGAAACAAAATACAAGAAAAGCTACTAGTTTGTTAAGACCGTCCGCTCTGATTCACTGACAAATCAGCACTTCAAGAAGACCTGCATATTCCCATCAAACTGATTGAGATCAATCAAATGGTTGGCAAGGAGTTGGGACGTTTCACCAGTAAAACGTGAATAACTATCAGTCATGATTGACAGTGATGATGGCCAATTTGGAGATGAGGTAACCTATGCCTAACTTTGTGTTTGAGGGTATTCAAAATATACCATTTTCTTTAGACAATAGGTGTTGGCACAGACAGACGACGCAACTGGTGGAAGCATTATACACATATTAATGAGATGCGATTCAATTGGCCACATCTGTCCGTACAAACTCTGATTGAGGAGATTATGACGTGATTAAAATAATAATAATAATAAAGTGTGCTCTCTCACCTAAAAATAATGCTCTACACCACTAATCGTACATTCACATCAGAAACCAATAAGGCTACTTCCCGTTTGTCTTGGAGTGAAACGAGGACATCTGGTGGGCTAAGGTGAGTACTACACTCTAGAGAGGGCCATTTGACTGTGTACTGAACTGGTATATGGAGTGAGACGTGTGTGGGTCACGTCAGGTTACTCACTCTTATCCCTTTTGGACCTCCAGTCCCTGAAGGTCCGTCACTACCCTGAGAGAGAGAAGAAGATGGGAGGGGTCCTTTTCAAGTGTCTAAATTCACAGATATGGTCAGGTATGATGGTTCTCCTACAACGAGATCCAGGAATGACCTCCTACCTTCTCTCCCCTGCCACCGATGGGCCCCTCAGGTCCGGGGAACCCCGGTACACCCAGCTGACCCTGTAGTCCTGGAAATCCCCTTTCACCCTATGGAACACGGAACACAGAACACAGAACACAGAACACAAAGTCATGACACCTCTTACAATGCATATTGCACACGGACAAAACAGTCATTACAAATCAGATCAGGAAATGATGTGTTATGGTTGTTTTGTACAGTAGGTTAGTGTGTGTGTGTATTTCACTCTCACCTTGACTCCTTTCACTCCGCTGCAGTCACAACTTGATCCCGTTGCACATCCATGACACGCCTGTAGGATGGAAAGGAAGAGATGGAGAGGGAGTGAGGAGAAAGAGTGAGAGAGAGAGGGGGGAGAGGATCAGGGGGGTAAAGGGAGAAAGAGAAAGGGAGAAAGAGATGGAGAGGGAGTGAGGAGAAAGAGATGAGAGAGTGAGAGAGAGGGGGAGAGGATCAGGGGGGGGGAGAGGGAGAAAGAGATGGAGAGGGAGTGAGGAGAAAAGTGAGTGAGAGAGGGGGGAGTGGATCAGGGGGGGGGTAGAGGGAGAAAGAGATGGAGAGGGAGTGAGGAGAAAGAGTGAGAGAGGGGGAGAGGATCGGGGGGGGGTAGAGAGAGAAAGAGAAAGCGAGAGAGAGTGAGGAGA
Source organism: Oncorhynchus gorbuscha (assembly GCF_021184085.1). Lineage (NCBI taxonomy): Eukaryota > Metazoa > Chordata > Actinopteri > Salmoniformes > Salmonidae > Oncorhynchus > Oncorhynchus gorbuscha. The sequence continues at coordinate 11,308,129 of NC_060193.1, forward strand.
AAGAGTGAGTGAGAGAGGGGGGAGAGGATCAGGGGGGTAGAGAGAGAAAGAGAAAGCGAGAGAGAGTGTATGTCAGACAGATGCTCATGTGTTTGTCATTTCTCAGACAGCTTAGTGTAGTAGAGGTCTATAACAGGAGTGGGCAACTCCAGTCCTCCAGGGACTGATTGGTGTCACTCTGTCTCTCCATCCCGATCAAACACAGCTGATTAATCACATTGCATTCTAAACTGAAGATACATAATTAGGTGATTATTGGAGTCGGGTGTGTTAGCTGAGGCAAAACTGACACCAATCAGGCCCTGGAGGACTGGAACTGCCCACCCCTGGTCTAGAGGGTAGGAGACTGCAGGACATAGTCTGAGCACAGGGTCTGAGGTGCAACACAGAGACAGTGATGAAATATATATATATATATATACACTCACACACACACACACACACACAACCCATGTTATTGTTAACATGACACAATACCACACTATATTACACAATACCCCTGTTAATGTGAACATTACACTATACTGTGATATACTACAAAATACAACACTACACTTTACAGTGCAATGGGAAAGTATTCCGACACCTTGACTTTTTCCACATTTTGTTACATTACAGCCTTATTCATCTATATACACACAATACCCCATAATGACAAAGCAAAAACAGGTTTTTATAAATTCTTGCAAATGTATAAAATAAAATAAGCAGAAATATCCCATTTCCATAAGTATTCAGACCTTTCACTCAGTACTTTGTTGAAGCACCTTTGGCAGCGATTACAGCCTTGATTCATCTTGGGTTTGACGCTACAAGCTTGGCACACCTGTTCTATACAACACCCCTGCTATTGTTAACACAACACTATACTACACTACACAACAGTACACTATACTATACTACACAACAGTACACTATACTGTACTATACTACACAACAGTACACTATACTGTACTATACTACACAACAGTACACTATACTGTACTATACTATACAACACCCCTGCTATTGTTAACACAACACTATACTACACTACACAACAGTACACTATACTATACTACACAACAGTACACTATACTGTACTATACTACACAACAGTACACTATACTGTACTATACTACACAACAGTACACTATACTGTACTATACTATACAACACCCCTGCTATTGTTAACACAACACTATACTACACTACACAACAGTACACTATACTATACTACACAACAGTACACTATACTGTACTATACTACACAACAGTACACTATACTGTACTATACTACACAACAGTACACTATACTGTACTATACTATACAACACCCCTGCTATTGTTAACACAACACTATACTACACTATACAACAGTACACTATACTATACTATACAACACCCCTGCTATTGTTAACACAACACTATACTACACTATACAACAGTACACTATACTGTACTATACTATACAACACCCCTGCTATTGTTAACACAACACTATACTACACTACACAACAGTACTATACTACACAACAGTACACTATACTGTACTATACTACACAACAGTACACTATACTGTACTATACTACACAACAGTACACTATACTGTACTATACTATACAACACCCCTGCTATTGTTAACACAACACTATACTACACTATACAACAGTACACTATACTATACTACACAACAGTACACTATACTACACTACACAACAGTACACTATACTGTACTATACTACACAACAGTACACTATACTGTACTATACTATACAACACCCCTGCTATTGTTAACACAACACTATACTACACTACACAACAGTACACTATACTATACTACACAACAGTACACTATACTACACTACACAACAGTACACTATACTGTACTATACTACACAACAGTACACTATACTGTACTATACTATACAACACCCCTGCTATTGTTAACACAACACTATACTACACTACACAACAGTACACTATACTATACTACACAACAGTACACTATACTACACTACACAACAGTACACTATACTGTACTATACTACACAACAGTACACTATACTGTACTATACTATACAACACCCCTGCTATTGTTAACACAACACTATACTACACTACACAACAGTACACTATACTGTATTATACAACACCCCTGCTATTGTTAACACAACACTATACTACACTATACAACAGTACACAATACTGTACTATACTACACAACAGTACACTATACTGTACTATACTATACAACACCCCTGCTATTGTTAACACAACACTATACTACACTATACAACAGTACACTATACTGTACTATACTATACAACACCCCTGCTATTGTTAACACGACACTATACTACACTATACAACAGTACACTATACTGTACTATACTGCACTATACAACAGTACACTATACTGTGCTATACTACACTATACAACAGTACACTATACTGTGCTATACTACACTATACAACAGTACACTATACTGTACTATACTATACAACACCCCTGCTATTGTTAACACGACACTATACTACACTATACAACAGTACACTATACTGTACTATACTGCACTATACAACAGTACACTATACTGTACTATACTGCACTATACAACAGTACACTAGACTGTGATATACTACACTATACAACAGTACACTAGACTGTGATATACTGCACTATACAACAGTACACTAGACTGTGATATACTGCACTATACAACAGTACACTAGACTGTGATATACTACACTATACAACAGTACACTATACTGTACTATACTGCACTATACAACAGTACACTAGACTGTGATATACTACACTATACAACAGTACACTAGACTGTGATATACTATATGTCACTCCTGTTATTGTTAACACAACACTATACTACACTATACTATACTATACTACACAACAGTACACTAGACTGTGATATACTACACTATACAACAGTACACTAGACTGTGATATACTATATGTCACTCCTGTTATTGTTAACACAACACTATACTACACTATACTATACTATACTACACAACAGTACACTATACTATACTATACTTCACTCTTGTTATTGTTAACACGACACTATACAACAGTACACTATATTATACTATACTAGACTATACAACACCCCTACTATTGTTAACACGACACTATATTACACAACAGTACACTATACTATACTACACTATACAGCAGTACACAATACTATACTATACTATACTTCACTCCTGTTATTGTTAACACAACACTATACTACACTATACTATACTATACTACACAACAGTACACTAGACTGTGATATACTACACTATACAACAGTACACTAGACTGTGATATACTATATGTCACTCCTGTTATTGTTAACACAACACTATACTACACTATACTATACTATACTACACAACAGTACACTATACTATACTATACTTCACTCTTGTTATTGTTAACACGACACTATACAACAGTACACTATATTATACTATACTAGACTATACAACACCCCTACTATTGTTAACACGACACTATATTACACAACAGTACACTATACTATACTACACTATACAGCAGTACACAATACTATACTATACTATACTTCACTCCTGTTATTGTTAACACAACACTATACTACACTATACTACACTATACTATACTACACTATACCATACCACACACCACTATACTGCAATATACAACAGTACACTATACTATGCTACACTATACCATACCACACAATACTATACAACACCCCTGCTATTGTTAACACGGCACTATACTACACTATACAACAGCACACTATACTATACTATACTACACTATACAACAGTACACTATACTGTGCTATACTACACTATACAATAGCACACTATACTATACTATACTACACTATACAACAGCACACTATACTATACTACACTATACAACAGTACACTATACTATACAACACCCCTGCAATTGTTAACAGTACACTATACAATACTATACTTCACTCCTGCTATCACAACACAACATGTCACAACACAACCCAACACATCACAACACTATACTGTGACATACTGTGACAATACATCACAACAAAACATGTCACAACATGTCACAACACATCACAACCCATCACAACACATCACAACACGGTAGCCTAGTGGATAGAGCGTTGGACTAGTAACCGGAAGGTTGCAAGTTCAAACCACCGAGCTGGCAAGGTACAAATCTGTCGTTCTGCCCCTGAACAGGCAGTTAAAACCACTGTTCCTAGGCTGTCATTGAAAATAAGAATTTCTTCTTAACTGACTTGCCTGGTTAAATAAAGGTTAAATAAAAAATACAACAACACAACATGACACAACCCAACAAGTCACAGCATAACATATCACAACATAATGTGTTATGTAACACATGTTATGTTGTGTTGTGTTGTGTTGTGTTGTGTTGTGTTGTGTTGTGTTGTGTTGTGTTGTGTTGTGTTG
>NC_060193.1:11317580-11327580 GCF_021184085.1 Oncorhynchus gorbuscha
TTTACAGCAGTGTTCTATAGTCTCTTTACAGCAGTGTTATATAGTCTCTTTACAGCAGTGTTCTATAGTCTCTTTACAGCAGTGTTCTATAGTCTCTTTACAGCAGTGTTCTATAGTCTCTTTACAGCAGTGTTATATAGTCTCTTTACAGCAGTGTTCTATAGTCTCTTTACAGCAGTGCTCTATAGTCTCTTTACAGCAGTGTTCTATAGTCTTTACAGCAGTGTTATATAGTCTCTTTACAGCAGTGTTCTATAGTCTCTTTACAGCAGTGTTCTATAGTCTCTTTACAGCAGTGTTATATAGTCTCTTTACAGCAGTGTTCTATAGTCTCTATACAGCAGTGTTCTATAGTCTCTTTACAGCAGTGTTCTATAGTCTCTTTACAGCAGTGTTCTATAGTCTCTTTACAGCAGTGTTCTATAGTCTCTTTACAGCAGTGTTCTATAGTCTCTTTACAGCAGTGTTCTATAGTCTCTTTACAGCAGTGTTCTATAGTCTCTTTACAGCAGTGTTCTATAGTCTCTTTACAGCAGTGTTATATAGTCTCTTTACAGCAGTGTTATATAGTCTCTTTACAGCAGTGTTCTATAGTCTCTTTACAGCAGTGTTCTATAGTCTCTTTACAGCAGTGTTCTATAGTCTCTTTACAGCAGTGTTCTGTAGTCTCTTTACAGCAGTGTTCTATAGTCTCTTTACAGCAGTGTTATATAGTCTCTTTACAGCAGTGTTCTATAGTCTCTTTACAGCAGTGTTCTATAGTCTCTTTACAGCAGTGTTCTATAGTCTCTTTACAGCAGTGTTCTGTAGTCTCTTTACAGCAGTGTTCTATAGTCTCTTTACAGCAGTGTTCTATAGGCTCTTTACAGCAGTGTTCTGTAGTCTCTTTACAGCAGTGTTCTGTAGTCTCTTTACAGCAGTGTTCTATAGTCTCTTTACAGCAGTGTTATATAGTCTCTTTACAGCAGTGTTCTATAGTCTCTTTACAGCAGTGTTCTATAGTCTCTTTACAGCAGTGTTCTATAGTCTCTTTACAGCAGTGTTCTATAGTCTCTTTACAGCAGTGTTATATAGTCTCTTTACAGCAGTGTTCTATAGTCTCTTTACAGCAGTGTTCTATAGTCTCTTTACAGCAGTGTTCTATAGTCTCTTTACAGCAGTGTTATATAGTCTCTTTACAGCAGTGTTCTATAGTCTCTTTACAGCAGTGCTCTATAGTCTCTTTACAGCAGTGTTCTATAGTCTCTTTACAGCAGTGTTATATAGTCTCTTTACAGCAGTGTTCTATAGTCTCTTTACAGCAGTGTTCTATAGTCTCTTTACAGCAGTGTTATATAGTCTCTTTACAGCAGTGTTCTATAGTCTCTATACAGCAGTGTTCTATAGTCTCTTTACAGCAGTGTTCTATAGTCTCTTTACAGCAGTGTTCTATCGTCTCTTTATAGCAGTGTTCTATAGTCTCTTTACAGCAGTGTTCTATAGTCTCTTTACAGCAGTGTTCTATAGTCTCTTTACAGCAGTGTTCTATAGTCTCTTTACAGCAGTGTTATATAGTCTCTTTACAGCAGTGTTATATAGTCTCTTTACAGCAGTGTTCTATAGTCTCTTTACAGCAGTGTTCTATAGTCTCTTTACAGCAGTGTTCTATAGTCTCTTTACAGCAGTGTTCTGTAGTCTCTTTACAGCAGTGTTCTATAGTCTCTTTACAGCAGTGTTCTATAGTCTCTTTACAGCAGTGTTATATAGTCTCTTTACAGCAGTGTTCTATAGTCTCTTTACAGCAGTGTTCTATAGTCTCTTTACAGCAGTGTTCTATAGTCTCTTTACAGCAGTGTTATATAGTCTCTTTACAGCAGTGTTCTATAGTCTCTTTACAGCAGTGTTATATAGTCTCTTTACAGCAGTGTTCTATAGTCTCTTTACAGCAGTGTTCTATAGTCTCTTTACAGCAGTGTTATATAGTCTCTTTACAGCAGTGTTCTATAGTCACTTTACAGCAGTGTTCTATAGTCTCTTTACAGCAGTGTTCTATAGTCTCTTTACAGCAGTGTTCTATAGTCTCTTTACATCAGTGTTCTGTAGTCTCTTTACAGCAGTGTTCTATAGTCTCTTTACAGCAGTGTTCTATAGTCTCTTTACAGCAGTGTTCTGTAGTCTCTTTACAGCAGTGTTCTATAGTCTCTTTACAGCAGTGTTCTATAGGCTCTTTACAGCAGTGTTCTGTAGTCTCTTTACAGCAGTGTTCTGTAGTCTCTTTACAGCAGTGTTCTATAGTCTCTTTACAGCAGTGTTATATAGTCTCTTTACAGCAGTGTTCTATAGTCTCTTTACAGCAGTGTTCTATAGTCTCTTTACAGCAGTGTTCTATAGTCTCTTTACAGCAGTGTTCTATAGTCTCTTTACAGCAGTGTTATATAGTCTCTTTACAGCAGTGTTCTATAGTCTCTTTACAGCAGTGTTCTATAGTCTCTTTACAACAGTGTTCTATAGTCTCTTTACAGCAGTGTTATATAGTCTCTTTACAGCAGTGTTCTATAGTCTCTTTACAGCAGTGCTCTATAGTCTCTTTACAGCAGTGTTCTATAGTCTCTTTACAGCAGTGTTATATAGTCTCTTTACAGCAGTGTTCTATAGTCTCTTTACAGCAGTGTCCTATAGTCTCTTTACAGCAGTGTTATATAGTCTCTTTACAGCAGTGTTCTATAGTCTCTTTACAGCAGTGTTCTATAGTCTCTTTACAGCAGTGTTCTATAGTCTCTTTACAGCAGTGTTATATAGTCTCTTTACAGCAGTGTTCTATAGTCTCTTTACAGCAGTGTTCTATAGTCTCTTTACAGCAGTGTTCTATAGTCTCTTTACAGCAGTGTTCTATAGTCTCTTTACAGCAGTGTTCTATAGTCTCTTTACAGCAGTGTTATATAGTCTCTTTACAGCAGTGTTATATAGTCTCTTTACAGCAGTGTTCTATAGTCTCTTTACAGCAGTGTTCTATAGTCTCTTTACAGCAGTGTTCTATAGTCTCTTTACAGCAGTGTTCTGTAGTCTCTTTACAGCAGTGTTCTATAGTCTCTTTACAGCAGTGTTCTATAGTCTCTTTACAGCAGTGTTATATAGTCTCTTTACAGCAGTGTTCTATAGTCTCTTTACAGCAGTGTTCTATAGTCTCTTTACAGCAGTGTTCTATAGTCTCTTTACAGCAGTGTTATATAGTCTCTTTACAGCAGTGTTCTATAGTCTCTTTACAGCAGTGTTCTATAGTCTCTTTACAGCAGTGTTCTATAGTCTCTTTACAGCAGTGTTCTATAGTCTCTTTACAGCAGTGTTATATAGTCTCTTTACAGCAGTGTTCTATAGTCACTTTACAGCAGTGTTCTATAGTCTCTTTACAGCAGTGTTCTATAGTCTCTTTACAGCAGTGTTCTATAGGCTCTTTACAGCAGTGTTATATAGTCTCTTTACAGCAGTGTTCTATAGGCTCTTTACAGCAGTGTTCTATAGTCTCTTTACAGCAGTGTTCTATAGTCTCTTTACAGCAGTGTTCTATAGTCTCTTTACAGCAGTGTTCTATAGTCTCTTTACAGCAGTGTTCTATAGTCTCTTTACAGCAGTGTTCTATAGTCTCTTTACAGCAGTGTTCTATAGTCTCTTTACAGCAGTGTTCTATAGGCTCTTTACAGCAGTGTTATATAGTCTCTTTACAGCAGTGTTCTATAGTCTCTTTACAGCAGTGTTCTATAGTCTCTTTACAGCAGTGTTCTATAGTCTCTTTACAGCAGTGTTCTATAGGCTCTTTACAGCAGTGTTATATAGTCTCTTTACAGCAGTGTTCTATAGTCTCTTTACAGCAGTGTTCTATAGGCTCTTTACAGCAGTGTTCTATAGTCTCTTTACAGCAGTGTTCTATAGGCTGTTTACAACAGTGTTCTAGTCTCAAGTCACACCATAGCTCTCAAATTTCTCTGTGCTCACTTCACTTTACATCCTTCAATTTATCTCCTTCAATTGACCTCCTTCAATTTACCTCCTTCAATTGACCTCCTTCATTTTACCTCCTTGAATTGATCTCCTTCAATTGACCTCCTTCAATTGATCTCCTTCAATTGACCTCCTTCAATTGACCTCCTTCAATTGACCTCCTTCACTTGACCTCCTTCAATTGATCTCCTTCAATTGGCCTCCTTCAATTGATCTCCTTCAATTTACCTCCTTCACTTGACCTCCTTCACTTGACCTCCTTCAATTGATCTCCTTCAATTGATCTCCTTCAATTTACCTCCTTCACTTGACCTCCTTCAATTGATCTCCTTCAAGTGTGTGTGTGTGTGTGTGTGTGTGTGTGTGTGTGTGTGTGTGTGTGTGTGTGTGTGTGTGTGTGTGTGTGTGTGTGTGTGTGTGTGTGTGTGTGTGTGTGTGTGTGTGTGTGTGTGTGTGTGTGTGTGTGTGTGGTACTGTCTCATATTAAGTGGACCAGCTGGTCCTGTTATTCTGCATCCCTGGGCTCATAGCATCTGTTAACCCCCCAGCCTCAGCCAGGGCACGCATGTGGAAACAGGTGGTTGTCAGAGTTTTGAAACATTGTTCTAGAATTCACATGGCTGAAACTCATCCCTCCAGGCTTAGACAAGTGTGTTGTAGAATATAATTCTGTGTGCGTGTTCAATTCTGTAGAATATATTTCTGAGAGTTACAATTCCATAAGAAGAGTTCTAGAATTCTCCAAACCAAAAAAAATTCCATTCTGAGTTTAGTGATTAGACAAGTGGATTCTGCAACATTCAGAGGTGGAATTCCTCAAGTAGACAGAGAGAGCTTTGGTAAAGGCGTATTGTAGAATTCCTCAAGTAGGCAGAGAGAGCTTTGGTAAAGGCGTATTGTAGAATTCCTGTCTCAGCCGGGAGCCCATCCCAATACAGGTTACAACATGCCTCCACCTCTGCCTTTGTATTGCAGAGTTTTATCACAGCTCCGTACCGTGTTGCCCCAGGTGACCAGCAATTACAAGAGGGTGTATTCACAGTGGTTGGTTGCCGGCTGCCAGCAGAATCTAGGACATGTGTCCCAAATGGCACTCTTTACCTTTATGGTGCTTTGACGAGAGTCCTCCTGGCAGTGCAGTATATAATGAACACAGAACCATCTGGGATATACCTCCAGTATGTGTTATACCTATGTAGTTAGCCAGAAGATACTGTTCCATGGCTTCATATACTAAATATAACACTGATATACTAGGATCCCTTCTCTGTCATTCTGGTGATATCACTCAGTTGGTTAATATTTGTGAATGAAGAAAACGAGGATTATGCATTTCAAGAGGTTGCCACAGTTACGGTTAGAAAGACAGTGTTAACTATGGAGACGAGCCTTCATCCTCCCCCACCATAATCATCATCACCGTCATCCCTCTCTCTCTATATATATATGCTGGGGTTGATGTGAGACTGGTCTCTCTCTCTCTATATATATATATATGCTGGAGTTGATGTGAGCCTGGTCTCTCTCTCTCTATATATATATATATGCTGGGGTTGATGTGAGACTGGTATCTCTCTCTCTCTCTATATATATATATATATATATATGCTGGGGTTGATGTGAGAATGGTCTCTCTCTCTAAATACTGGGGTTGATGTGAGCCTGGTCTCTCTCTCTCTATATATATATATATATGCTGGGGTTGATGTGAGACTGGTCTCTCTCTCTATATATATATATATATATGCTGGGGTTGATGTGAGCCTGGTCTCTCTCTCTATATATATATATGCTGTGGTTGATGTGAGCGTGATCTCTCTCTCTATATATATATATGCTGGGGTTGATGTGAGCCTGGTCTCTCTCTCTCTATATATATATATATATATATGCTGGGGTTGATGTGAGCCTGGTCTCTCTCTCTCTCTCTCTCTATATATATATATATATATGCTGGGGTTGATGTGAGAATGGTCTCTCTCTCTAAATACTGGGGTTGATGTGAGCCTGGTCTCTCTCTCTCTATATATATATATATATGCTGGGGTTGATGTGAGCCTGGTCTCTCTCTCTATATATATATATGCTGGGGTTGATGTGAGACTGGTCTCTCTCTCTCTATATATATATATATGCTGGGGTTGATGTGAGCCTGGTCTCTCTCTCTATATATATATATGCTGTGGTTGATGTGAGTGTGATCTCTCTCTATATATATATATGCTGGGGTTGATGTGAGCCTGGTCTCTCTCTCTATATATCTATATATATATGCTGGGGTTGATGTGAGCCTGGTCTCTCTCTCTCTCTCTCTATATATATATATATATATATATATATATATATATATATATATGCTGGGGTTGATGTGAGAATGGTCTCTCTCTCTAAATACTGGGGTTGATGTGAGCCTGGTCTCTCTCTCTCTCTATATATATATATATATATATATATATGCTGGGGTTGATGTGAGCCTGGTCTCTCTCTCTATATATATATATATATATATATATATATATGCTGGGGTTGATGTGAGAATGGTCTCTCTCTCTAAATACTGGGGTTGATGTGAGCCTGGTCTCTCTCTCTCTATATATATATATATATATGCTGGGGATGATGTGAGCCTGGTCTCTCTCTATATATTTACATTTACATTACATTTAAGTCATTTAGCAGACGCTCTTATCCAGAGCGACTTACAAATTGGTGCATTCACCTTATGACATCGAGTGGAACAGTCACTTTACAATAGTGCATCTAAATCTTAAAGGGGGGGGTGAGAAGGATTACTTATCCTATCCTAGGTATTCCTTAAAGAGGTGGGGTTTCAGGTGTCTCCGGAAGGTGGTGATTGACTCCGCTGTCCTGGCGTCGTGAGGGAGTTTGTTCCACCATTGAGGGGCCAGAGCAGCGAACAGTTTTGACTGGGCTGAGCGGGAACTGTACTTCCTCAGTGGTAGGGAGGCGAGCAGGCCAGAGGTGGATGAACGCAGTGCCCATGTTTGGGTGTAGGGCCTGATCAGAGCCTGGAGGTACTGAGGTGCCGTTCCCCTCACAGCTCCGTAGGCAAGCACCATGGTCTTGTAGCGGATGCGAGCTTCAACTGGAAGCCAATGGAGAGAACGGAGGAGCGGGGTGACGTGAGAGAACTTGGGAAGGTTGAACACCAGACGGGCTGCGGCGTTCTGGATGAGTTGAAGGGGTTTAATGGCACAGGCAGGGAGCCCAGCCAACAGCGAGTTGCAGTAATCCAGAAGGGAGATGACAAGTGCCTGGATTAGGACCTGCACCGCTTCCTGTGTGAGGCAGGGTCGTACTCTGCGGATGTTGTAGAGCATGAACCTACAGGAACGGGCCACCGCCTTGATGTTGGTTGAGAACGACAGGGTGTTGTCCAGGATCACGCCAAGGTTCTTAGCGCTCTGGGAGGAGCGCTAAGATGGGGGGGTTGATGTGAGCCTGGTCTCTCTCTCTCTATATATATATATATGCTGGGGTTGATGTGAGCCTGGTCTCTCTCTCTATATATATGATGGGGTTGATGTGCGCCTGGTCTCTCTCTCTAAATGCTGGGATTGATGTGAGAATGGTCTCTCTCTCTAAATACTGGGGTTGATGTGAGCCTGGTCTCTCTCTCTATATATATGATGGGGTTGATGTGCGCCTGGTCTCTCTCTCTAAATACTGGGGTTGATGTGAGCCTGGTCTCTCTCTCTATATATATGATGGGGTTGATGTGCGCCTGGTCTCTCTCTCTAAATGCTGGGATTGATGTGAGAATGGTCTCTCTCTCTAAATACTGGGGTTGATGTGAGCCTGGTCTCTCTCTCTAAATACTGGGGTTGATGTGAGCCTGGTCTCTCTCTCTAAATACTGGGGTTGATGTGAGCCTGGTCTCTCTCTCTAAAACTGGGGTCAATGTGAGCCTGGTCTCTCTATATATATGCTGGGTTTGATGTGAGCCTGGTCTCTCTCTAATAAATAATGCGGTTGATGTGAACCTGGTCTCTTTCTCTATATGCTGGGGTTAATGTGAGCCTGGTCTCTCTCTCTCTCTCTCTCTCTCTCTCTCTCTCTCTATATATATATATATATATATATATATATATGCTGGGGTTGATGTGAGCCTGGTCTCTCTCTCTAAATACTGGGGTTGATGTGAACCTGGGCTCTCTCTCTCTCTAAATATTGGGGTCAATGTGAGCCTGGTCTCTCTCTCTAAAGGCTGTCGTTAATGTGAGCCTGGTTTCTCTCTCTAAATACTGTTGTTGATGTGAGCCTGGTCTCTCTCTAAATACTGTGGGTGATGTGAGCCTGGTCTCTCTCTATATATATATGCTGTGGTTGATGTGAACCTAGTCTCTCTCTCTAAATACTGTGGTTGATGTGAGCCTGGTCTCTCTCTAGGTTTCTTCCTAGGTTTTGGCCTTTCTAGGGAGTTTTTCCTAGCCACCGTGCTTTTACACCGTGCTTTTACACCTGCATTGTTTGCTGTTTGGGGTTCTAGGCTGGGTTTCTGTACAGCACTTTGAGATATCAGCTGACGTACGAAGGGCTATATAAATAAATTTGATTTGATTTGATTTGATATATATATATATGCTGGGGTTGATGTGAGCCTGGTCTCTCTCTCTATATGCTGTGGTTGATGTGAGCCTGGTCTCTCTCTCTAAATACTGGGGTTGATGTGAGCCTGGTCTCTCTCTAAATACTGGGGTTGCAGTGAGCCTGGTCTCTCTCTCTAAATACTGGGTTGGTATGATCCTGGTCTCTCTCTCAAAAATACAAGGTTTGACGTGAGCCTGGTCTCTCTCTCTAAATACTGGGGTTGATGTGAGCCTGGTCTCTCTCTCTAAATACTGGGGTTGATGTGAACCTGGTCTCTCTCTAAATACTGGGGTTGCAGTGAGCCTGGTCTCTCTCTCTAAATACTGGGTTGGTATGATCCTGGTCTCTCTCTCAAAAATACAAGGTTTGACGTGAGCCTGGTCTCTCTCTCTAAATACTGGGGTTGATGTGAACCTGGGCTCTCTCTCTCTCTAAATATTGGGGTCAATGTGAGCCTGGTCTCTCTCTCTAAAGGCTGTCGTTAATGTGAGCCTGGTTTCTCTCTCTAAATACTGTTGTTGATGTGAGCCTGGTCTCTCTCTAAATACTGTGGGTGATGTGAGCCTGGTCTCTCTCTATATATATATGCTGTGGTTGATGTGAACCTAGTCTCTCTCTCTAAATACTGTGGTTGATGTGAGCCTGGTCTCTCTCTATATATATATATATATATATATATGCTGGGGTTGATGTGAGCCTGGTCTCTCTCTCTATATGCTGTGGTTGATGTGAGCCTGGTCTCTCTCTCTAAATACTGGGGTTGATGTGAGCCTGGTCTCTCTCTAAATACTGGGGTTGCAGTGAGCCTGGTCTCTCTCTCTAAATACTGGGTTGGTATGATCCTGGTCTCTCTCTCAAAAATACAAGGTTTGACGTGAGACTGGTCTCTCTCTCTAAATACTGGGGTTGATGTGAGCCTGGTCTCTCTCTCTAAATACTGGGGTTGATGTGAACCTGGTCTCTCTCTAAATACTGGGGTTGCAGTGAGCCTGGTCTCTCTCTCTAAATACTGGGTTGGTATGATCCTGGTCTCTCTCTCAAAAATACAAGGTTTGACGTGAGCCTGGTCTCTCTCTCTAAATACTGGGGTTGATGTGAGCCTGGTCTCTCTCTCTAAATACTGGGGTTGATGTGAACCTGGGCTCTCTCTCTCTCTAAATATTGGGGTCAATGTGAGCCTGGTCTCTCTCTCTAAAGGCTGTCGTTAATGTGAGCCTGGTTTCTCTATCTAAATACTGTTGTTGATGTGAGCCTGGTCTCTCTCTAAATACTGTGGGTGATGTGAGCCTGGTCTCTCTCTCTATATATATATGCTGTGGTTGATGTGAACCTAGTCTCTCTCTCTAAATACTGTGGTTGATGTGAGCCTGGTCTCTCTCTCTATATATATATATATGCTGGGGTCAATGTGAGC
>NC_060193.1:11332580-11342580 GCF_021184085.1 Oncorhynchus gorbuscha
ATGTGAGCCTGGTCTCTCTCTAATAAATAATGAGGTTGATGTGAACCTGGTCTCTTTCTTTATATGCTGGGGTTAATGTGAGCCTGGTCTCTCTCTCTCTCTCTCTCTAAATACTGGGGTCAATGTGAGCCTTGTCTCTCTCTCTAAATACTGGGGTCAATGTGAGCCTGGTCTCTCTCTCTATATGCTGTGGTTGATGTGAGCCTGGTCTCTCTCTCTCTATATGCTGTGGATGATGTAGCCTGGTCTCTCTCTATATACTGGGGTTGATGTGAGCCTGGTCTCTCTCTAAATACTCAATGTGAGCCTTATCTCTCTCTAAATACTGGGGTCAATGTGAGCCTGGTCTCTCTCTCTAAATACTGGGGTCAATATATATGAGCCTGGTCTATCTCTATATATAAATACTGGGTTTGATGTGAGCCTGTCTCTCTCTCTAAATACTGGGGTCAATGTGAGCCTGGTCTCTCTCTCTCTCTCTCTGTGAGCCTCTCTCTCTCTCTAAATACTGGGGTCAATGTGAGCCTTGTCTCTCTCTCTAAATACTGGGGTCAATGTGAGCCTGGTCTCTCTCTCTAAATACTGGGGTTGATGTGAGCCTGGTCTCTCTCTCTATATGCTGTGGTTGATGTGAGCCTGGTCTCTCTCTCTCTATATATATATGCTGGAGTTGATGTGAGCCTGGTCTCTCTCTCTAAATACTGGGGTTGATGTGAGCCTGGTCTCTCTCTCTAAATACTGTGGTTGATGTGAGCCTGGTCTCTCTCTCTCTATATATCTATGCTGTGGTTGATGTGAGCCTGGTCTCTCTCTCTCTATATCTCATATGCTGTGGTTGATGTGAGCCTGGTCTCTCTCTCTAAATACTGGGGTTGATGTGAGCCTGGTCTCTCTCTCTAAATACTGTTGTTGATGTGAGCCTGGTATCTCTCTCTCTATACATATATATATATATATATGCTGGGGTTGATGTGAGCCTCTCTCTCTCTCTCTCTAAATACTGTTGTTGATGTGAGCCTGGTCTCTCTCTCAAATAATGTGGTTGATGTGAGCCTGGTCTCTCTCTAAATACTGTTGATGATGTGAGCCTGGTCTCTCTCTCTCTAAATACTGTGGTTGATGTGAGCCTGGTCTCTCTCTCTAAATACTGGGGTTGATGTGAGCCTGGTCTCTCTCTCTCTATCTCTCAATACTGGGGTTGATGTGAGCCTGGTCTCTCTCTCTAAATACTGGGGTTGATGTGAGCCTGGTCTCTCTCTCTAAATACTCTCGTGAGCCAGGTCTCTCTCTCTCTCTCTCTCTCTCTCTCTCTCTCTCTCTCTCTCTCTCTCTCTCTCTCAATACTGGGGTTGATGTGAGCCTGGTCTCTCTCTCTAAATACTGGGGTTGATGTGAGCCTGGTCTCTCTCTCTAAATACTGCGGATGATGTGAGCCTGGTCTCTCTCTAAATGATGTGGTTCATGAGCCTGGTCTCTGTCTCTATATATGCTGGGGTTGATGTGAGCCTAGTCTCTCTCTCTATATGCTGTGGTTGATGTGAGCCTTGTCTCTCTCTCTATATGCTGTAGTTGATGTGAGCCTGGTCTCTCTCTCTAAATACTGTGGTTGATGTGAGCCTGGTCTCTCTCTAAATACTGTGGTTGATGTGAGCCTGGTCTCTCTCTATATAAATACTGTTCTCTGATGTGAGCCTGCTCCTCCTCTCTCTCCACTGGGTTCCAGTTGAGCCTGGTCATCCGCTTCAAGACCATGGGTGCCTACGGATGTGAACCTGGTCTCAGTACCTTTATATGCTGGGGTACACCCAAAATGGAGCCTGGTTCATCTCTGGCCTGCTCGCCTCCCTACCACTGAGGAATATAGTTGCTGGGGTCAAAACTGTTGCTGCTCTGGTCTCTCCCCCAATGGTGGAACAAACTCCCTATATATGACTGGGGTCAATGATGTGAGCCTGAAACCCCACCTCTTTATAGGAATACCTATAGGATAGGATGTAATCCTGGTCTCTCCCCCCTTGAAGATTTAGATGCACTATTTGAGTGACTGTTCCTCTCTATGTCATGGGGTTGATGTCACCAATTGGTCTCGCTCTGGATAATAGCGTCTGCTAATATGCTGGGGTAAATGTAAATGTAAATATCTAAATACTGTGGTTGATGTGAGCCTGGTATCTCTCTCTCTCTCTCTATATATGCTGTGGATGATGTGCGCCTGGACTCTCTAAATACTGCGGTTGATGTGAGCCTGGTCTCTCTCTCTATATATATATGCTGTGGTTGATGTGAGCCTGGTCTCTCTCTCTCTCTATATATATATATATGCTGTGGTTGATGTGAGCCTGGTCTAACTCCCTATATAATATGCTGGGGTTGATGTGAGCCTGGTCTCTCTCTCTAAATATCCTGGGGTTGATGTGAGCCTGGTCTCTCTCTATATATATACTGGGGTTGATGTGAGCCTGGTCTCTCTCTCTAAATATCCTGGGGTTGATGTGAGCCTGGTCTCTCTCTAATATATGCTGTAGTTGATGTGAGCCTGGTCTCTCTCTCTATCTCATATATCCTGGGGTTGATGTGAGCCTGGTCTCTCTCTATAAATACTGGGGTTGATGTGGCCTGGTCTCTCTCTCTAAATACTGGGATTGATGTGAGAATGGTCTCTCTCTCTAAATACTGGGGTTGATGTGAGCCTGGTCTCTCTATATATATATATGCTGGGTTTGATGTGAGCCTGGTCTCTCTCTAATAAATACTGTTGTTGATGTGAACCTGGTCTCTCTTTAAATACTGGGGTTAATGTGAGCCTGGTCTCTCTCTCTCTAAATACTGTTGTTGATGTGAGCCTGGTCTCTCTCTCTCTAAATACTGTGGTTGATGTGAGCCTGGTCTCTCTCTCTCTCTCTCTCTCTCTAAATACTGGGGTCAATGTGAGCCTTGTCTCTCTCTCTAAATACTGGGGTCAATGTGAGCCTGGTCTCTCTCTCTATATGCTGTGGTTGATGTGAGCCTGGTCTCTCTCTCTCTATATGCTGTGGATGATGTGAGCCTGGTCTCTCTCTAAATACTGGGGTTGATGTGAGCCTTGTCTCTCTCTCTAAATACTGGGGTCAATGTGAGCCTTGTCTCTCTCTCTAAATACTGGGGTCAATGTGAGCCTTGTCTCTCTCTCTAAATACTGGGGTCAATGTGAGCCTGGTCTCTCTCTCTAAATACTGGGGTCAATGTGAGCCTTGTCTCTCTCTCTAAATACTGGGGTTGATGTGAGCCTTGTCTCTCTCTCTAAATACTGGGGTCAATGTGAGCCTGGTCTCTCTCTCTAAATACTGGGGTCAATGTGAGCCTTGTCTCTCTCTCTAAATACTGGGGTCAATGTGAGCCTTGTCTCTCTCTCTAAATACTGGGGTCAATGTGAGCCTGGTCTCTCTCTCTATATGCTGTGGTTGATGTGAGCCTGGTCTCTCTCTCTCTATATATATATGCTGTGGTTGATGTGAGCCTGGTCTCTCTCTCTATATATATATGCTGTGGTTGATGTGAGCCTGGTCTCTCTCTCTATATATATATGCTGTGGTTGATGTGAGCCTGGTCTCTCTCTCTCTATATATATATGCTGTGGTTGATGTGAGCCTGGTCTCTCTCTCTCTATATATATATGCTGTGGTTGATGTGAGCCTGGTCTCTCTCTCTATATATATATGCTGTGGTTGATGTGAGCCTGGTCTCTCTCTCTAAATACTGGGGTTGACGTGAGCCAGGTCTCTCTCTCTCTCTCTCTCTCTCTCTCTCTCTCTCTCTCTCTCTCTCTCTCTCTCTCTCTCTCTCTCTCTCTCTCTCTCAATACTGGGGTTGATGTGAGCCTGGTCTCTCTCTCAATATAATGTGGTTGATGTGAGCCTGGTCTCTCTCTAAATACTGCGGATGATGTGAGCCTGGTCTCTCTCTCTATATATATATATGCTGTGGTTGATGTGAGCCTGGTCTCTCTCTCTCTATATATATATGCTGTGGTTGATGTGAGCCTGGTCTCTCTCTCTATATATATATGCTGTGGTTGATGTGAGCCTGGTCTCTCTCTCTAAATACTGGGGTTGACGTGAGCCAGGTCTCTCTCTCTCTCTCTCTCTCTCTCTCTCTCTCTCTCTCTCTCTCTCTCTCTCTCTCTCTCTCTCTCTCTCTCTCTCTCTCTCAATACTGGGGTTGATGTGAGCCTGGTCTCTCTCTCAATATAATGTGGTTGATGTGAGCCTGGTCTCTCTCTAAATACTGCGGATGATGTGAGCCTGGTCTCTCTCTAAATGATGTGGTTGACATGAGCCTGGTCTCTGTCTCTATATATGCTGGGGTTGATGTGAGCCTAGTCTCTCTCTCTATATGCTGTGGTTGATGTGAGCCTTGTCTCTCTCTCTATATGCTGTAGTTGATGTGAGCTTGGTCTCTCTCTCTATATATGCTGTGGTTGATGTGAGCCTGGTCTCTCTCTCTATATGCTGGGGTTGATGTGAGCCTGGTCTCTCTCTATATATATATATAGTTCTCTCACGTCACCCCGCTCCTCCGCTCTCTCCACTGGCTTCCAGTTGAAGCTCGCATCCGCTTCAAGACCATGGTGCTTGCCTACGGAGCTGTGAGGGGAACGGCACCTCAGTACCTCCAGGCTCTGATCAGGCCCTACACCCAAACAAGGGCACTGCGTTCATCCACCTCTGGCCTGCTCGCCTCCCTACCACTGAGGAAGTACAGTTCCCGCTCAGCCCAGTCAAAACTGTTCGCTGCTCTGGCCCCCCAATGGTGGAACAAACTCCCTCACGACGCCAGGACAGCGGAGTCAATCACCACCTTCCGGAGACACCTGAAACCCCACCTCTTTAAGGAATACCTAGGATAGGATAAGTAATCCTTCTCACCCCCCCCCTTGAAGATTTAGATGCACTATTGTAAAGTGACTGTTCCACTCGATGTCATAAGGTGAATGCACCAATTTGTAAGTCGCTCTGGATAAGAGCGTCTGCTAAATGACTTAAATGTAAATGTAAATATATATATGCTGTGGTTGATGTGAGCCTGGTCTCTCTCTCTATATATGCTGTGGATGATGTGCGCCTGGACTCTCTAAATACTGCGGTTGATGTGAGCCTGGTCTCTCTCTCTATATATATATGCTGTGGTTGATGTGAGCCTGGTCTCTCTCTCTCTATATATATATATATGCTGTGGTTGATGTGAGCCTGGTCTAACTCCCTATATATATATGCTGGGGTTGATGTGAGCCTGGTCTCTCTCTCTATATATATATCCTGGGGTTGATGTGAGCCTGGTCTCTCTCTATATATATATGCTGTGGTTGATGTGAGCCTGGTCTCTCTCTCTATATATATATATCCTGGGGTTGATGTGAGCCTGGTCTCTCTCTATATATATATGCTGTAGTTGATGTGAGCCTGGTCTCTCTCTCTATATATATATATCCTGGGGTTGATGTGAGCCTGGTCTCTCTCTATATATATATGATGGGGTTGATGTGCACCTGGTCTCTCTCTCTAAATGCTGGGATTGATGTGAGAATGGTCTCTCTCTCTAAATACTGGGGTTGATGTGAGCCTGGTCTCTCTCTCTATATATATGCTGGGTTTGATGTGAGCCTGGTCTCTCTCTAATAAATAATGAGGTTGATGTGAACCTGGTCTCTTTCTTTATATGCTGGGGTTAATGTGAGCCTGGTCTCTCTCTCTCTCTATATATATATATATATTTATATATATATATGCTGGGGTTGATGTGAGCCTGGTCTCTCTCTCTCTCTCTCTCTCTCTCTCTCTATATATATATATATATATATATATATATATATATATATATATATATATATATATATATATATATGCTGGGGTTGATGTGAGCCTGGTCTCTCTCTCTCTATATATATATATATATATGCTGGGGTTGATGTGAGCCTGGTCTCTCTCTCTATATATATATATATATTTGCTGGGTTTGATGTGAGCCTGGTCTCTCTCTCTAAATACTGGGGTTGATGTCAGCCTGGTCTCTCTCTCTAAATACTGGGGTTGACGTGAGCCAGGTCTCTCTCTCTCTCAATACTAGGGTTGATGTGAGCCTGGTCTCTCTCTCTAAATACTGGGGTTGATGTGAGCCTGGTCTCTCTCTCTAAATACTGTTGTTGATGTGAGCCTGGTATCTCTCTCTCTCTCTATATATATATATATATATATATATATATATATATATATATATATGCTGGGGTTGATGTGAGCCTGGTCTCTCTCTCTAAATACTGTGGTTGATGTGAGCCTGGTCTCTCTCTCTCTAAATACTGTTGTTGATGTGAGCCTGGTCTCTCTCTCTCTAAATACTGTGGTTGATGTGAGCCTGGTCTCTCTCTCTAAATACTGGGGTTGATGTGAGCCTGGTCTCTCTCTCTAAATACTGGGGTTGACGTGAGCCAGGTCTCTCTCTCTCTCTCTCTCTCTCTCTCTCTCTCTCTCTCTCTCTCAATACTGGGGTTGATGTGAGCCTGGTCTCTCTCTCTAAATACTGGGGTTGATGTCAGCCTGGTCTCTCTCTCTAAATACTGGGGTTGACGTGAGCCAGGTCTCTCTCTCTCTCTCTCTCTCTCAATACTAGGGTTGATGTGAGCCTGGTCTCTCTCTCTAAATACTGGGGTTGATGTGAGCCTGGTCTCTCTCTCTAAATACTGTTGTTGATGTGAGCCTGGTATCTCTCTCTCTCTCTATATATATATATATATATATATATATGCTGGGGTTGATGTGAGCCTGGTCTCTCTCTCTAAATACTGTGGTTGATGTGAGCCTGGTCTCTCTCTCTCTAAATACTGTTGTTGATGTGAGCCTGGTCTCTCTCTCTCTCTAAATACTGTGGTTGATGTGAGCCTGGTCTCTCTCTCTAAATACTGGGGTTGATGTGAGCCTGGTCTCTCTCTCTAAATACTGGGGTTGACGTGAGCCAGGTCTCTCTCTCTCTCTCTCTCTCTCTCTCTCTCTCTCTCTCTCTCTCTCAATACTGGGGTTGATGTGAGCCTGGTCTCTCTCTCTAAATACTGGGGTTGATGTGAGCCTGGTCTCTCTCTCTAAATACTGTTGTTGATGTGAGCCTGGTATCTCTCTCTATATATATATATATATATATGCTGGGGTTGATGTGAGCCTGCTCTCTCTCTCTAAATACTGTTGTTGATGTGAGCCTGGTCTCTCTCTAAATACTGTGGTTGATGTGAGCCTGGTCTCTCTCTCTCTAAATACTGTTGTTGATGTGAGCCTAGTCTCTCTCTCTCTAAATACTGTGGTTGATGTGAGCCTGGTCTCTCTCTAATAAATAATGAGGTTGATGTGAACCTGGTCTCTTTCTTTATATGCTGGGGTTAATGTGAGCCTGGTCTCTCTCTCTCTATATATATATATATATATATATATATGCTGGGGTTGATGTGAGCCTGGTCTCTCTCTCTCTCTCTATATATATATATATATATATATATATATATATATATATATATATATGCTGGGGTTGATGTGAGCCTGGTCTCTCTCTCTCTATATATATATATATGCTGGGGTTGATGTGAGCCTGGTCTCTCTCTCTCTCTATATATATATATATGCTGGGTTTGACGTGAGCCTGGTCTCTCTCTCTAAATACTGGGGTTGATGTCAGCCTGGTCTCTCTCTCTCTCTCTATATATATATATATGCTGGGGTTGATGTGAGCCTGGTCTCTCTCTCTAAATACTGGGGTTGATGTGAGCCTGGTATCTCTCTCTCTCTCTCTCTCTATATATATATATATATATATATATATATATATATATATATATATATATATATATATATATATATATGCTGGGGTTGATGTGAGCCTGGTCTCTCTCTCTAAATACTGGGGTTGATGTGAGCCTGGTCTCTCTCTCTAAATACTGGGGTTGACGTGAGCCAGGTCTCTCTCTCTCTCTCTCTCTCTCTCTCTCTCTCTCTCTCTCTCTCTCTCTCTCTCTCTCTCTCTCTCTCTCTCAATACTGGGGTTGATGTGAGCCTGGTCTCTCTCTCTAAATACTGGGGTTGATGGGAGCCTGGTCTCTCTCTCTAAATACTGTTGTTGATGTGAGCCTGGTATCTCTCTCTCTCTATATATATATATATATATATATATATGCTGGGGTTGATGTGAGCCTGGTCTCTCTCTCTCTCTCTCTCTCTCTCTCTCTCTCTCTCTCTCTCTCTCTCTCTCTCTCTCTCTCTCTCTCTCTCTCTCTCTCTCAATACTGGGGTTGATGTGAGCCTGGTCTCTCTCTCTAAATACTGGGGTTGATGTGAGCCTGGTCTCTCTCTCTAAATACTGTTGTTGATGTGAGCCTGGTATCTCTCTCTCTCTCTATATATATATATATATATATATATATGCTGGGGTTGATGTGAGCCAGGTCTCTCTCTCTCTCTCTCTCAATACTAGGGTTGATGTGAGCCTGGGCTCTCTCTCTAAATACTGGGGTTGATGTGAGCCTGGTCTCTCTCTCTAAATACTGTTGTTGATGTGAGCCTGGTATCTCTCTCTCTATATATATATATATATATATATATATATATATGCTGGGGTTGATGTGAGCCTGGTCTCTCTCTCTAAATACTGTGGTTGATGTGAGCCTGGTCTCTCTCTCTCTAAATACTGTTGTTGATGTGAGCCTGGTCTCTCTCTCTCTAAATACTGTGGTTGATGTGAGCCTGATCTCTCTCTCTAAATACTGGGGTTGATGTGAGCCTGGTCTCTCTCTCTAAATACTGGGGTTGACGTGAGCCAGGTCTCTCTCTCTCTCTCTCTCTCTCTCTCTCTCTCTCTCTCTCTCTCTCTCTCTCTCTCTCTCTCTCTCTCTCAATACTGGGGTTGATGTGAGCCTGGTCTCTCTCTCTAAATACTGGGGTTGATGTGAGCCTGGTCTCTCTCTCTAAATACTGTTGTTGATGTGAGCCTGGTATCTCTCTCTCTCTCTATATATATATATATATATATGCTGGGGTTGATGTGAGCCTGGTCTCTCTCTCTCTCTCTCTCTATATATATATATATGCTGGGGTTGATGTGAGCCTGGTCTCTCTCTCTAAATACTGGGGTTGATGTGAGCCTGGTATCTCTCTCTCTCTCTCTCTCTCCTCTCTCTCTCTCTCTCTCTCTCTCTATATATATATATGGGTTTGATATGAGCCTATCTCTCTCTAAATACTGGGGTTATATATATATATATATATATATATATATATATATATATATGCTGGGGTTGATGTGAGCCTGGTCTCTCTCTCTAAATACTGGGGTTGATGTGAGCCTGGTCTCTCTCTCTAAATACTGGGGTTGATGCGTGAGCCAGGTCTCTCTCTCTCTCTCTCTCTCTCTCTCTCTCTCTCTCTCTCTCTCTCTCTCTCAATACTGGGGTTGATGTGAGCCTGGTCTCTCTCTCTAAATACTGGGGTTGATGGGAGCCTGGTCTCTCTCTCTAAATACTGTTGTTGATGTGAGCCTGGTATCTCTCTCTCTATATATATATATATATATATATATATGCTGGGGTTGATGTGAGCCTGGTCTCTCTCTCTCTCTCTCTCTCTCTCTCTCTCTCTCTCTCTCTCTCTCTCTCTCTCTCAATACTGGGGTTGATGTGAGCCTGGTCTCTCTCTCTAAATACTGGGGTTGATGTGAGCCTGGTCTCTCTCTCTAAATACTGTTGTTGATGTGAGCCTGGTATCTCTCTCTCTCTCTCTATATATATATATATATATATATATGCTGGGGTTGATGTGAGCCAGGTCTCTCTCTCTCTCTCTCTCAATACTAGGGTTGATGTGAGCCTGGTCTCTCTCTCTAAATACTGGGGTTGATGTGAGCCTGGTCTCTCTCTAAATACTGTTGTTGATGTGAGCCTGGTATCTCTCTCTCTATATATATATATATATATATATATGCTGGGGTTGATGTG
>NC_060193.1:11350080-11367580 GCF_021184085.1 Oncorhynchus gorbuscha
TTGATGTGAGCCTGGTCTCTCTCTAAATACTGTGGTTGATGTGAGCCTGGTCTCTCTCTCTCTAAATACTGTTGTTGATGTGAGCCTGGTCTCTCTCTCTCTAAATACTGTGGTTGATGTGAGCCTGGTCTCTCTCTAATAAATAATGAGGTTGATGTGAACCTGGTCTCTTTCTTTATATGCTGGGGTTAATGTGAGCCTGGTCTCTCTCTCTCTCTCTCTCTCTATATATATATATGCTGGGTTTGATGTGAGCCTGGTCTCTCTCTCTAAATACTGGGGTTGATGTCAGCCTGGTCTCTCTCTCTCTCTCTCTCTCTCTATATATATATATGCTGGGGTTGATGTGAGCCTGGTCTCTCTCTCTAAATACTGGGGTTGATGTGAGCCTGGTCTCTCTCTCTAAATACTGGGGTTGACGTGAGCCAGGTCTCTCTCTCTCTCTCTCTCTCTCTCTCTCAATACTGGGGTTGATGTGAGCCTGGTCTCTCTCTCTAAATACTGGGGTTGATGGGAGCCTGGTCTCTCTCTCTAAATACTGTTGTTGATGTGAGCCTGGTATCTCTCTCTCTATATATATATATATATATATATATGCTGGGGTTGATGTGAGCCTGGTCTCTCTCTCTCTCTCTCTCTCTCTCTCTCTCTCTCTCTCTCTCTCTCTCTCTCTCTCTCTCTCTCTCTCTCTCTCTCTCAATACTGGGGTTGATGTGAGCCTGGTCTCTCTCTCTAAATACTGGGGTTGATGTGAGCCTGGTCTCTCTCTCTAAATACTGTTGTTGATGTGAGCCTGGTATCTCTCTCTCTCTATATATATATATATATATATATGCTGGGGTTGATGTGAGCCAGGTCTCTCTCTCTCTCTCTCTCTCTCAATACTAGGGTTGATGTGAGCCTGGTCTCTCTCTCTAAATACTGGGGTTGATGTGAGCCTGGTCTCTCTCTAAATACTGTTGTTGATGTGAGCCTGGTATCTCTCTCTCTCTATATATATATATATATATATATATATATATATATATGCTGGGGTTGATGTGAGCCTGGTCTCTCTCTCTAAATACTGTGGTTGATGTGAGCCTGGTCTCTCTCTCTCTAAATACTGTTGTTGATGTGAGCCTGGTCTCTCTCTCTCTAAATACTGTGGTTGATGTGAGCCTGGTCTCTCTCTCTAAATACTGGGGTTGATGTGAGCCTGGTCTCTCTCTCTAAATACTGGGGTTGACGTGAGCCAGGTCTCTCTCTCTCTCTCTCTCTCTCTCTCTCTCTCTCTCTCTCTCTCTCTCTCTCTCTCTCTCAATACTGGGGTTGATGTGAGCCTGGTCTCTCTCTCTAAATACTGGGGTTGATGTGAGCCTGGTCTCTTTCTTTATATGCTGGGGTTAATGTGAGCCTGGTCTCTCTCTCTCTCTCTCTATATATATATATATATATATGCTGGGGTTGATGTGAGCCTGGTCTCTCTCTCTCTCTCTCTCTCTCTCTCTATATATATATATATATATATGCTGGGGTTGATGTGAGCCTGGTCTCTCTCTCTATATATATATATATATATATGCTGGGGTTGATGTGAGCCTGGTCTCTCTCTCTCTCTCTCTCTCTCTCTCTCTCTCTCTCTCTCTCTCTCTCTCTCAATACTGGGGTTGATGTGAGCCTGGTCTCTCTCTCTAAATACTGGGGTTGATGTGAGCCTGGTCTCTCTCTCTAAATACTGTTGTTGATGTGAGCCTGGTATCTCTCTCTCTATATAGATATATATATGCTGGGGTTGATGTGAGCCTGGTCTCTCTCTCTAAATACTGTTGTTGATGTGAGCCTGGTCTCTCTCTAAATACTGTGGTTGATGTGAGCCTGGTCTCTCTCTCTCTAAATACTGTTGTTGATGTGAGCCTGGTCTCTCTCTCTCTAAATACTGTGGTTGATGTGAGCCTGGTCTCTCTCTAATAAATAATGAGGTTGATGTGAACCTGGTCTCTTTCTTTATATGCTGGGGTTAATGTGAGCCTGGTCTCTCTCTCTCTCTCTCTATATATATATATATATATATATATATGCTGGGGTTGATGTGAGCCTGGTCTCTCTCTCTATATATATATATATATATATATATATATATATATATATATATATATATATATATATATATATATATATGCTGGGGTTGATGTGAGCCTGGTCTCTCTCTCTCTCTCTATATATATATATGCTGGGGTTGATGTGAGCCTGGTCTCTCTCTCTCTCTCTATATATATATGCTGGGTTTGATGTGAGCCTGGTCTCTCTCTCTAAATACTGGGATTGATGTCAGCCTGGTCTCTCTCTCTCTCTCTCTCTCTCTCTATATATATATATATATATGCTGGGGTTGATGTGAGCTTGGTCTCTCTCTCTAAATACTGGGGTTGATGTGAGCCTGGTATCTCTCTCTCTCTCTCTCTCTCTCTCTCTCTCTCTATATATATATATATAAATACTGGGGTCAATGTGAGCCTGGTCTCTCTCTCTATATGCTGTGGTTGATGTGAGCCTGGTCTCTCTCTCTATATATATATATGCTGTGGTTGATGTGAGCCTGGTCTCTCTCTCTATATATATATGCTGTGGTTGATGTGAGCCTGGTCTCTCTCTCTATATATATATGCTGTGGTTGATGTGAGCCTTGTCTCTCTCTCTAAATACTGGGGTCAATGTGAGCCTTGTCTCTCTCTCTAAATACTGGGGTCAATGTGAGCCTTGTCTCTCTCTCTAAATACTGGGGTCAATGTGAGCCTGGTCTCTCTCTCTAAATACTGGGGTCAATGTGAGCCTGGTCTCTCTCTCTAAATACTGGGGTCAATGTGAGCCTGGTCTCTCTCTCAATACTGCGGTTGATGTGAGCCTGGTCTCTCTCTCTATATGCTGTGGTTGATGTGAGCCTGGTCTCTCTCTCCATCCCACTCTCTAAATACTGTGGTCGATGTGAGCCTGGTCTCTCTCTAAATACTGCGGTTGATGTGAGCCTGGTCTCTCTCTCTATATGCTGTGGTTGATGTGAGCCTGGTCTCTCTCTCTATATGCTGGGGTTGATGTGAGCCTGGTCTCTCTCTCTATATATATGCTGTGGTTGATGTGAGCCTGGTCTCTCTCTCTATATATATATGCTGTGGTTGATGTGAGCCTGGTCTCTCTCTCTATATATATATATATGCTGTGGTTGATGTGAGCCTGGTCTCTCTCTCTATATATATATATGCTGTGGTTGATGTGAGCCTGGTCTCTCTCTCTATATATATATGCTGTGATTGATGTGAGCCTGGTCTCTCTCTCTCTCTAAATACTGGGGTCAATGTGAGCCTTGTCTCTCTCTCTAAATACTGGGGTCAATGTGAGCCTGGTCTCTCTCTCTATATGATGTGGTTGATGTGAGCCTGGTCTCTCTCTCTATATATATATATGCTGGGGTTGATGTGAGCCTGGTCTCTCTCTCTCTATATATATATATGCTGGGGTTGATGTGAGCCTGGTCTCTCTCTCTATATATATATGCTGTGGTTGATGTGAGCCTGGTCTCTCTCTCTCTATATATATATGCTGTGGTTGATGTGAGCCTGGTCTCTCTCTCTATATGCTGTGGTTGATGTGAGCCTGGTCTCTCTCTCTCTATATATATATATGCTGTGGCTGATGTGAGCCTGGTCTCTCTCTCTATATATATATGCTGTGGTTGATGTGAGCCTGGTCTCTCTCTCTATATGCTGTGGTTGATGTGAGCCTGGTCTCTCTCTCTATATGCTGGGGTTGATGTGAGCCTGGTCTCTCTCTATATATATATATATGCTGTGGTTGATGTGAGCCTGGTCTCTCTCTATATATATATATGCTGTGGTTGATGTGAGCCTGGTCTCTATATATATATATATATCCTGGGGTTGATGTGAGCCTGGTCTCTCTCTATATATATATATGCTGTGGTTGATGTGAGCCTGGTCTCTCTCTCTCTATATATATATATATATATATATATATGCTGTGGTTGATGTGAGCCTGGTCTCTCTCTATATATATATGCTGTGGTTGATGTGAGCCTGGTCTCTCTCTATATATATATATGCTGGGGTTGATGTGAGCCTGATCTCTCTCTATATATATATATGCTGGGGTTGATGTGAGCCTGGTATCTCTCTCTATATATATATATATATATATATATATATATATATATATATATATATATATATGCTGTGGTTGATGTGAGCCTGGTCTCTCTCTCTATATGCTGGGGTTGATGTGAGCCTGGTCTCTCTCTCTCTATATGCTGTGGTTGATGTGAGCCTGGTCTCTCTCTCTATATGCTGGGGTTGATGTGAGCCTGGTCTCTCTCTATATATACAGTGGGGCAAAAAAGTATTTCGTCAGCCACAAATTGTGCAAGTTCTCCCACTTAAAAGAGGCCTGTAAAAAATATCCAGAACATCACATTGTAGGATTTTTTATGAATTTATTTGCAAATTATGGTGGAAAATAAGTATTTGGTCACCTACAAACAAGCAAGATTTCTGTCTCTCACAGACCTATAACTTCTTCTTTAAGAGGCTCCTCTGTCCTCCACTCATTACCTGTATTAATGGCACCTGTTTGAACTTGTTATCAGTATAAAAGACATCTGTCCACAACCTCAAACAGTCACACTCCAAACTCCACTATGGCCAAGACCAAAGACCTGTCAAAGGACACCAGAAACAAAATTGTAGACCTGCACCAGGCTGGGAAGACTGAATCTGCAATAGGTAAGCAGCTTGGTTTGAAGAAATCAACTGTGGGAGCAATTTTTAGGAAATGGAAGACATACAAGACCACTGATA
This sequence comes from Oncorhynchus gorbuscha, assembly GCF_021184085.1. Lineage (NCBI taxonomy): Eukaryota > Metazoa > Chordata > Actinopteri > Salmoniformes > Salmonidae > Oncorhynchus > Oncorhynchus gorbuscha. The sequence continues at coordinate 11,354,928 of NC_060193.1, forward strand.
ATCTCCCTCAATCTGGGGCTCCACGCAAGATCTCGCCCCGTGGGGTCAAAATGATCACAAGAACGGTGAGCAAAAATCCCTGAACCACACGGGGGGACCTAGTGAATGACCTGCAGAGAGCTGGGACCAAAGTAACAAAGCCTACCATCAGTAACACACTACGCCGCCAGGGACTCAAATCCTGCAGTGCCAAACGTGTCCCCCTGCTTAAGCCAGTACATGTCCAGGCCCGTCTGAAGCTTGCTAGAGAGCATTTGGATGATCCAGAAGAAGATTGGGAGAATGTCAGATCAAACCAAAATAGAACTTTTTGGTAAAAACTCACCTCGTCGTGTTTGGAGGACAAAGAATGCTGAGTTGCATCCAAAGAACACCATACCTACTGTGAAGAATGGGGGTGGAAACATCATGCTTTGGGGCTGTTTTTCTGCAAAGGGACCAGGACGACTGAGCCGTGTAAAGGAAAGAATGAATGGGGCCTTGTATCGTGAGATTTTGAGTGAAAACCTCCTTCCAACAGCAAGGACATTGAAGATGAAACGTGTCTGGGTCTTTCAGCATGACAATGATCCCAAACACACCGCCCCGGGCAACGAAGGAGTGGCTCCGTAAGAAGCATTTCAAGGTCCTGGACTGGCCTAGCCAGTCTCCAGATTTCAACCCCATAGAAAATCTTTGGAGGGAGTTGAAAGTCTGTGTTGCCCAGCAACAGCCCCAAAACCTCACTGCTCTAGAGGAGATCTGCATGGAGGAATGGGCCAAAATACCAGCAACAGTGTATGAAAACCTTGTGAAGACTTACAGAAAACGTTTGACCTCTGTCATTACCAACAAAGGGTATATAACAAAGTATTGAGATGAACTTTTGTTATTGAACAAATACTTTTTTTCCACCACAATTTGCAAATAAATTCATTAAAAATCCTACAATGTGATTTTCTGGATTTTTTTTCTCATTTTGTCTGTCATAGTTGTAGTGTACCTATGATGAAAATTACAGGCCTCTCTCATCTTTTTAAGTGGGCTAATTTGCACAATTGGTGGCTGACTAAATACTTTTTTTGCCCCACTGTATATGCTGTGGTTGATGTGAGTCTGGTCTCTCTCTCTATATGCTCTCTATATGCTGGGGTTGATGTGAATACCTTCGTTAACTCTAGACACAACAAACTGACATTCTAAGAAGGAACACCTGGTGCTGCTGAATGTAGAGATTACCTCGCCTTTAACACAGGATCAGATAACTCAGCAACCCTCACGTTATGATTAGGTCTATAAAACATGATCTGACCCTGTATCAGTGGTTACTGTTTAGGAGCAACACACACACTCCCCCCTTCCCGGGGCGGCAGGGTAGCCTAGTGGTTAGAGCGTTGGACTAGTAACCGGAAGGTTGCATGTTCAAACCCCCGAGCTGACAAGGTACAAATCTGTCATTCTGCCCCTGAACAGGCAGTTAACCCACTGTTCCTAGGCCGTCATTGAAAATAAGAATGTGTTCTTAACTGACTTGCCTGGTTAAATAAAGGTAAAAATAAAATTAAAAAAATAAATACTTGTAACTGCAGAAATAGAATGAGTAATTATATATGTCTTTGCATTCAAATAACTTATAACGTACATTCTATCTCGTCTGAATTTCCCCGTTACAAATACCTGCGCTGTAGTGACATGTCTTTGCCACAGGAGGGGGGACAAGAGCAGTCATCCCCTCTACAGACAGGTAAAGGTCATATAGGTGCAATTCAGTGAATGGGACAGACATGCTCTCTCACTTTCTCTTTTTCTCACTCATTCCATTTTTTCTCACTCTCACTTCAATGGGCTCTATTGACATGCGAAACATATGTTTACATAGTCAATGCAAGTGAAATAGATAATAAACAACTCTGTGGTTGAATCCTGATTTAGTCTTGTGATGAGCATGTTGGTACTTGTAGCTACTATGACTCCCTGGCCTCCAAGCATGAAATAGATGGACCATACAATAACTCAATAAACTCAATGTCCTCCTGAAATAGATGGACCATACCACAATAAACTCAATGTCCTACTGAAATAGTTGGACCATACCTCAATAAACTCAATGTCCTCCTGAAATAGATGGACCATACCACAATAAACTCAATGTCCTACTGAAATAGTTGGACCATACCTCAATAAACTCAATGTCCTACTGAAATAGTTGGACCATACCTCAATAAACTCAATGTCCTACTGAAATAGTTGGACCATACCTCAATAAACTCAATGTCCTACTGAAATAGTTGGACCATACAATAACTCAATAAACTCAATGTCCTCCTGAAATAGATGGACCATACCACAATAAACTCAATGTCCTACTGAAATAGATGGACCATACCACAATAAACTCAATGTCCTACTGAAATAGTTGGACCATACAATAACTCAATAAACTCAATGTCCTACTGAAATAGATGGACTATACCTCAATAAACTCAATGTCCTACTGAAATAGATGGACTATACCTCAATAAACTCAATGTCCTACTGAAATAGATGGACTATACCTCAATAAACTCAATGTCCTACTGAAATAGATGGACCATACCACAATAAACTCAATGTCCTACTGAAATAGATGGACCATACCACAATAAACTCAATGTCCTACTGAAATAGATGGACCATACCTCAATAAACTCAATGTCCTACTGAAATAGATGGACCATACCACAATAAACTCAATGTCCTACTGAAATAGATGGACCATACCTCAATAAACTCAATGTCCTACTGAAATAGTTGGACCATACCTCAATAAACTCAATGTCCTACTGAAATAGATGGACCATACCACAATAAACTCAATGTCCTACTGAAATAGTTGGACCATACCACAATAAACTCAATGTCCTACTGAAATAGATGGACCATACCTCAATAAACTAAATGTCCTACTGGTGGATAGCATTGAGCCCTGGGATGAAGTCTACTGCTAACATTAGCATAATGTCTGACTGGTGGATAGCATTGAGCCCTGGGATGAAGTGATACTGTTAACATTAGCATAATGGATGACTGGTGGATAGCATTGAGCCCTGAGCTGAAGTGATAATGTTAACATTAGCATACTGGATGACTGGTGGATAGCATTGAGCCCTGGGATGAAGTGATACTGTTAACATTAGCATACTGGATGACTGGTGGATAGCATTGAGCCATGGGATGAAGTGAACACAAAGAAACGGGGCTACGTTCAAGAACACAAAGAAACGGGGCTACGTTCAAGAACACAAAGAAACGGGGCTACGTTCAAGAACACAAAGAAACGGGGCTACGTTCAAGAACACAAAGAAACGGGGCTACGTTCAAGAACACAAAGAAACGGGGCTACGTTCAAGAACACAAAGAAACGGGGCTACGTTCAAGAACACAAAGAAACGGGGCTACGTTCAAGAACACAAAGAAACGGGGCTACGTTCAAGAACACAAAGAAACAGGGCTACGTTCAAGAACACAAAGAAACGGGGCTACGTTCAAGAACACAAAGAAACGGGGCTACGTTCAAGAACATAAAGAAACAGGGCTACGTTCAAGAACACAAAGAAACAGAACACAAGGTTGACTAAGAAAATAAATACAGAACCTTACAAGCTTGGGGATTCAATCCAGCAATCTTTTGGTTACTGGCCCAATGCTCCTACCCGCCAGGCTGCCTTCCCCCCCTGTACTTGAAGCTTCAAAATGTGTAATATAATGGCAAATGTTTGTTGATTTTGAAGAATAATATGATACATAACTTAAAGATCATTGAACAGTCTTTATCAATATAAAAATATGAAAGACCTGTTAATGTGTTGTCCCTTCTTACTTGACAATAAGCTTCAATCATGTTTTGAGAAATCTATTTTGTACTCATCCATTACTATCCTGGACAAACTTATTCATTCGTATTTTCACTAAATTATATTTTCTCTGACCCTTTGTTGGAACATAAGACTGTACATTTGACCTTTTGGACCTTCAGTTTATCAGCACAGCGTATAAGAGCAGGGAAGATTCAATAAGAGGAAGGATTCCCATTTACAGTATGTTGACACTCGAGAAGAAAGGACCCGGCTTTGACACATCGTCATGGAGTTTTCAACCTTTTTCCGGGTGAGTGGAGCCCAGTCTCTGGTAAGGTGTTATAACACAGCATATCATCTTTCATAACACCCTCGGGATGAATCTTTCAGTACATCTTAAATCCGTCCCATCATCCCAACAACCATGTTGTTAAATATTCCAGGTGAAATTAAGGTTTGTTCTCCTTTAAAATGGTGGCAGCTCAGTTGAGACTAGTTTTAAATTAAAGACTAGTTCATTTTTAACAGTGTGTAAGCTATATACAGGATCAGTGCCAGCATCAAACGTGCAGGAATACTGTGTGTGTATTCTGGGCTAGATTACTGCCTGGTATGTATTGTAGCTAAGCCGTAACCATAAAAGGGGAACATATTGTGCAGTACACAGCACATCCATTCATACCTGATTCATATCTCACCAAAGGGGAGTGAATCCGGCATTCCATATATCTGGCGTGAACTGCAGATCGGCCCTTTAAGGTACATCATGTATGAAGAAGATACACTACATGGCTGTAGGTTTAAAGGTTTTGTCTGCTGACATTCTTGAACGTAATTTATAACCTGAAATGAACTCAAAATTATTTAATTATCTTGCCAGGTGTGTGAAAGTCTGTCATCTATCTCCAGCGGCATTTAACAGATTGCCCATTAGGCCTAGATGTCACAGTAAATCACCAGCAACGGCATTTAGAATGTTATAAAGGACTAAAAGATTGGACTGGAGAGCAACAGAAACGACAGCTCTCCTCTCACAGATCACTGACTTAGACTTGTGCTCTCAGTGGCGTAAACAATCGCCCCCGCACCCCCTGACCATACCCCTGTGTCCACACACACACACCTCTTTGTCGACATGAGCTGCCGTCAGCCCACCGGTTTTTCCCCATGAGCACACTGGGGAAACCCTGTTTCCTCCCTGCTACTGTGATAGCAGAAACAGATGGAGAAACCCAGGGAGTGGGATAAATAATACCATAGAAAGAACAGAGGGTGAGAGAGAGGGGGAAAGATAAAGAGTGATTCCAGACACCCTCCTCCTTTGCTACCCGTGTTGGACTCACTGACAGACAGGCTTGTGTTTGACCCACTGACAGAAACGTGGTGTGAGGCCTCTTTACACGGCATGTATACTGAACAAAAATATAAACGCAACATGTAAAGTGTTGGTCCCGTGTTTCATGAGCTGAAATAAAAGATCCCAGAAATTGGCCATATGCATGAAAAGCTTATTTCTCTCAAATGTTTGTTTACATCCATGTTAGTGAGCATATATCCTTTGCCAAGATAATCCATTCACCTGACAGGTGTGGCATATCAAGAAGCTGATTAAACAGTATGGCCTTTACACAGGTGCACCTTGTGCTGTGGACAGTAAAAGGCCATTCTAAAATGTGCAGTTTTGTCACAAAACACAATCCCACAGATGTCTCAAGTTTTGAGAGAACGTGCAATTGGCATGCTGACTCCAGGAATATCCACCAGAGCTGTTGCCAGAGAATGTTCACCTCCAACGTTGTTTTGGAGAATTTAGAAGTATGTCTAACCAACCTCACAACCGCAGACCACATGTAACCACCCCAGGACCTCCACATCTGACTTTTACCCCTGCGGGATGAGACCAGCCACCCGGACAGCTTATGAAACTGTGGGTTTACACAACCAAAGAATTTCTGCACAAACTGTTAGAAACCATATCAGGTAGAGGTCGACCGATTATGATTTTTCTACGCCGATACGATACCGATTATTGGAAGACAAAAAAAGCCGATATCGATTAATCGGCCGATTAAAAAAGAAATGTATTTGTAATAATGACAATTGCAACAATACTGAATGAACACTTATTTTAACTTAATATAATACATCAATAAAATCAATTTAGCCTCAAATAAATAATGGAACATGTTCAATTTGGTTTAAATAATGCAAAAACAAAGTGTTGGAGAAGAAAGTAAAAGTGCAATATGTGCCATGTAAGAAAGCTAACGTTTCAGTTCCTTGCTCAGAACACGAGAACATATGAAAGCTGGTGGTTCCTTTTAACATGAGTCTTCAATATTCCCACGTAAGAAGTTTCAGGTTGTAGTTATAGGAATTATAGGACTATTTCACTCTAAACCATTTGTATTTCATATACCTTTGACTATTGGATGTTCTTATAGGCACTTTAGTATTGCCAGTGTAACAGTATAGTAAATATTCCTGTTACATTGCACAACCTTTAATGTTATGTCATAATTACGTAAAATTCTGGCAAATTAGTTCGCAATGAGCCAGGCGGCCCAAACTGTTGCATATACCCTGACTCTGCATGCAATGAATGCAAGAGAAGTGACACAATTTCACCTGGTCAATATTGCCTGCTAACCTGGATTTCTTTTAGCTAAATATGCAGGTTTAAAAATATATAGTTCTTTGTATTGATTATAAGAAAGACAGTGATGTTTATGGTTAGGTACACATTGGAGCAACGACAGTCCTTTTTCGCGAATGTGCACCACATCGATTATATGCAACGCAGGACACGCCAGATAAACTAGTAATATCATCAACCATGTGTAGTTATAACTAGTGATTATGATTGATAAAGTTTAATGCTAGCTTGCAACTTACCGTGGCTTCTTACTGCATTCGCATAACAGGCGGGCTCCTCGTGGGGCAGGTGGTTAGAGCGTTGGACTAGTTAACCGTAAGGTTGCAAAATTGAATCCCTGAGCTGACAAAGTAAAAATCTGTCGTTCTGCCCCTGAACAGGCAGTTAACCCACTGTTCCTAGGCCGTCATTGAAAATAAGAACGTGTTCTTAACTGACTTGCCTAGTTAAATAAAGATTAAACAAAGGTGTAAATATATATACAGTGCCTTGCGAAAGTATTCGGCCCCCTAGAACTTTGCGACCTTTTGCCACATTTCAGGCTTCAAACATAAAGATATAAAACTGTATTTTTTTGTGAAGAATCAACAACAAGTGGGACACAATCATGAAGTGGAACGACAGTTATTGGATATTTCAAACTCTTTTAACAAATCAAAAACTGAAAAATTGGGCATGCAAAATTATTCAGCCCCCTTAAGTTAATACTTTGTAGCGCCACCTTTTGCTGCGATTACAGCTAGCTAACGTCCACTGATTAGCTGCACTGGAGAAACTATTACACTCAACTGAATGACTTGATTAGTGTAGTGTTAGCTAGCTACATAGCTGTCTTTGCTGTCTTCGTATCTTCGTATCCAAGATAATTGTGTTGCTTAGGTTTAGAGTGTGTAGTCTTAGAGTGATTATCTTAATTTACTGAGGTTAGCTAGCCAGCTATTTGTCGTCCTTAACGTAGGAGACTCTGCTAGCTAGCCAACAGCTAGCCAACGCTAGCCAACGTCTTCTGAATAGAACTCAACAACCCGGTCGCATTCACAGGTAGTATCACATTTTCACTTCATTTCATTACAGTACAACGGTTTGATTTGTTTGTTCGTAGCTAGCTACATAGCTAGCTACATAGCCGTCTTTGTATCAAAGATAATTGTGTAGTCTAGAGCTATTATCGATTTTCTAGGTTAGCTAGCCAGCTATTATCGTTCTTTTAACGCAGGAACGTAACGTAAACAACACTACTAGCTAGCCAGCTAGCCCCGAATAGCAGCACTGCAGAAACTATTACACTCAACGGAACGACTTGATTAGTGTAGTGTCAACAACTTGATTAGTGTAGTGCACACCCACTGCCAGCTAGCCTACTTCAGCAGTACTGTATCATTTTAATAATTTTAGTCAATAAGATTCTTGCTACGTAGCTTAACTTTCTGAACATTCGAGACGTGTAGTCCACTTGTCATTCCAATCTCCTTTGCATTAGCGTAGCCTCTTCTGTAGCCTGTCAACTATGTGTCTGTTTATCCCTGTTCTCTCCTCTCTGCACAGACCATACAAACGCTCCACACCGCGTGGCCGCGGCCACCTAATCTGGTGGTCCCAGCGCGCACGACCCACGTGGAGTTCCAGGTCTCCGGTAGCCTCTGGAACTGCCAATCTGCGGTCAACAAGGCAGAGTTCATCTCAGCCTATGCCTCCCTCCAGTCCCTCGACTTCTTGGCACTGACGGAAACATGGATCACCACAGACAACACTGCTACTCCTACTGCTCTCTCTTCGTCCACCCACGTGTTCTCGCACACCCCGAGAGCTTCTGGTCAGCGGGGTGGTGGCACCGGGATCCTCATCTCTCCCAAGTGGTCATTCTCTCTTTCTCCCCTTACCCATCTGTCTATCGCCTCCTTTGAATTCCATGCTGTCACAGTTACCAGCCCTTTCAAGCTTAACATCCTTATCATTTATCGCCCTCCAGGTTCCCTCGGAGAGTTCATCAATGAGCTTGATGCCTTGATAAGCTCCTTTCCTGAGGACGGCTCACCTCTCACAGTTCTGGGCGACTTTAACCTCCCCACGTCTACCTATGACTCTTTCCTCTCTGCCTCCTTCTTTCCACTCCTCTCCTCTTTTGACCTCACCCTCTCACCTTCCCCCCCTACTCACAAGGCAGGCAATACGCTCGACCTCATCTTTACTAGATGCTGTTCTTCCACTAACCTCATTGCAACTCCCCTCCAAGTCTCCGACCACTACCTTGTATCCTTTTCCCTCTCGCTCTCATCCAACACCTCCCACACTGCCCCTACTCGGATGGTATCGCGCCGTCCCAACCTTCGCTCTCTCTCCCCCGCTACTCTCTCCTCTTCCATCCTATCATCTCTTCCCTCCGCTCAAACCTTCTCCAACCTATCTCCTGATTCTGCCTCCTCAACCCTCCTCTCCTCCCTCTCTGCATCCTTTGACTCTCTATGTCCCCTATCCTCCAGGCCGGCTCGGTCCTCCCCTCCCGCTCCGTTGCTCGATGACTCATTGCGAGCTAACAGAACAGGGCTCCGGGCAGCCGAGTGGAAATGGAGGAAAACTCGCCTCCCTGCGGACCTGGCATCCTTTCACTCCCTCCTCTCTACATTTTCCTCCTCTGTCTCTGCTGCTAAAGCCACTTTCTACCACGCTAAATTCCAAGCATCTGCCTCTAACCCTAGGAAGCTCTTTGCCACCTTCTCCTCCCTCCTGAATCCTCCTCCCCCCCCCCCTCCTCCCTCTCTGCAGATGACTTCGTCAACCACTTTGAAAAGAAGGTTGACGACATCCGATCCTCGTTTGCTAAGTCAAACGACACCGCTGGTTCTGCTCACACTGCCCTACCCTGTGCTCTGACCTCTTTCTCCCCTCTCTCTCCAGATGAAATCTCACGTCTTGTGACGGCCGGCCGCCCAACAACCTGCCCGCTTGACCCTATCCCGTCCTCTCTTCTCCAGACCATTTCCGGAGACCTTCTCCCTTACCTCACCTCGCTCATCAACTCATCCCTGACCGCTGGCTACGTCCCTTCCGTCTTCAAGAGAGCGAGAGTTGCACCCCTTCTGAAAAAACCTACACTCGATCACTCCGATGTCAACAATTACAGACCAGTATCCCTTCTTTCTTTTCTCTCCAAAACTCTTGAACGTGCCGTCCTTGGCCAGCTCTCCCGCTATCTCTCCCTGAATGACCTTCTTGATCCAAATCAGTCAGGTTTCAAGACTAGTCATTCAACTGAGACTGCTCTCCTCTGTATCACGGAGGCGCTCCGCACTGCTAAAGCTAACTCTCTCTCCTCTGCTCTCATCCTTCTAGATCTATCGGCTGCCTTCGATACTGTGAACCATCAGATCCTCCTCTCCACCCTCTCCGAGTTGGGCATCTCCGGCGCGGCCCACGCTTGGATTGCGTCCTACCTGACAGGTCGCTCCTACCAGGTGGCGTGGCGAGAATCTGTCTCCTCACCACGCGCTCTCACCACTGGTGTCCCCCAGGGCTCTGTTCTAGGCCCTCTCCTATTCTCGCTATACACCAAGTCACTTGGCTCTGTCATAACCTCACATGGTCTCTCCTATCATTGCTATGCAGACGACACACAACTAATCTTCTCCTTTCCCCCTTCTGATGACCAGGTGGCGAATCGCATCTCTGCATGTCTGGCAGACATATCAGTGTGGATGACGGATCACCACTTCAAGCTGAACCTCGGCAAGACGGAGCTGCTCTTCCTCCCGGGGAAGGACTGCCCGTTCCATGATCTCGCCATCACGGTTGACAACTCCATTGTGTCCTCCTCCCAGAGCGCTAAGAACCTTGGCGTGATCCTGGACAACACCCTGTCGTTCTCAACCAACATCAAGGCGGTGGCCCGTTCCTGTAGGTTCATGCTCTACAACATACGCAGAGTACGACCCTGCCTCACACAGGAAGCGGCGCAGGTCCTAATCCAGGCACTTGTCATCTCCCGTCTGGATTACTGCAACTCGCTGTTGGCTGGGCTCCCTGCCTGTGCCATTAAACCCCTTCAACTCATCCAGAACGCCGCAGCCCGTCTGGTGTTCAACCTTCCCAAGTTCTCTCACGTCACCCCGCTCCTCCGTTCTCTCCACTGGCTTCCAGTTGAAGCTCGCATCCGCTACAAGACCATGGTGCTTGCCTACGGAGCTGTGAGGGGAACGGCACCTCAGTACCTCCAGGCTCTGATCAGGCCCTACACCCAAACAAGGGCACTGCGTTCATCCACCTCTGGCCTGCTCGCCTCCCTACCACTGAGGAAGTACAGCTCCCGCTCAGCCCAGTCAAAACTGTTCGCTGCTCTGGCCCCCCCAATGGTGGAACAAACTCCCTCACGACGCCAGGACAGCGGAGTCAATCACCACCTTCCGGAGACACCTGAAACCCCACCTCTTCAAGGAATACCTAGGATAGGATAAGTATCCCTCTCACCCCCCCCCCTCCCTTTAAGATTTAGATGCACTATTGTAAAGGGACTGTTCCACTGGATGTCATAAGGTGAATGCACCAATTTGTAAGTCGCTCTGGATAAGAGCGTCTGCTAAATGACTTAAATGTAATGTAAATGCTTAGGGTATGTCTCTATCAGTTTTGCACATCGAGAGACTGAAATTTGTTCCCATTCCTCCTTGCAAAACAGCTCGAGCTCAGTGAGGTTGGATGGAGAGCATTTGTGAACAGCAGTTTTCAGTTCTTTCCACAGATTCTCGATTGGATTCAGGTCTGGACTTTGACTTGGCCATTCTAACACCTGGATATGTTTATTTTTGAACCATTCCATTGTAGATTTTGCTTTATGTTTTGGACCATTGTCTTGTTGGAAGACAAATCTCCGTCCCAGTCTCAGGTCTTTTGCAGACTCCATCAGGTTTTCTTCCAGAATGGTCCTGTATTTGGCTCCATCCATCTTCCCATCAATTTTACCCATCTTCCCTGTCCCTGCTGAAGAAAAGCAGGCCCAAACCATGATGCTGCCACCACCATGTTTGACAGTGGGGATGGTGTGTTCAGGGTGATGAGCTGTGTTGCTTTTACGCCAAACATAACATGTTGCATTGTTGCCAAAAAGTTCAATTTTGGTTTCATCTGAACAGAGCACCTTCTTCCACATGTTTGGTGTGTCTCCCAGGTGGCTTGTGGCAAACTTTAAATTACACTTTTTATGGTTATCTTTAAGAAATGGCTTTCTTCTTGCCACTCTTCCATAAAGGCCAGATTTGTGCAATATACGACTGATTGTTGTCCTATGGACAGAGTCTCCCACCTCAGCTGTAGATCTCTGCAGTTCATCCAGAGTGATCATGGGCCTCTTGGCTGCATCTCTGATCAGTCTTCTCCTTGTATGAGCTGAAAGTTTAGAGGGACGGCCAGGTCTTGGTAGATTTGCAGTGGTCTGATACTCCTTCCATTTCAATATTATCGCTTGCACAGTACTCCTTGGGATGTTTAAAGCTTGGGAAATCTTTTTGTATCCAAATCCGGCTTTAAACTTCTTCACAAGTATCTCGGACCTGCCTGGTGTGTTCCTTGTTCTTCATGATGCTCTCTGCGCTTTTAACGGACCTCAGAGTCTATCACAGTGCTGGTGCATTTATACGGAGACTTGATTACACACAGGTGGATTGTATTTATCATCATTAGTCATTTAGGTCAACATTGGATCATTCAGAGATCCTGACTGAACTTCTGGAGAGAGTTTGCTGCACTGAAAGTAAAGGGGCTCAATAATTTTGCACGCCCAATTTTTCAGTTTTGGATTTGTTAAAAAAGTTTGAAATATCCAATAAATGTCGTTCCACTTCATGATTGTGTCCCACTTGTTGTTGATTCTTCACAAAAACAATACAGTTTTATATCTTTATGTTTGAAGCCTGAAATGTGGCAAAAGGTCGCAAAGTTCAAGGGGCCGAATACTTTCGCAAGGCACTGTATATATAAATAAATAAAATTGGCAAAATCGGCGTCCAAAATTACCGATTTCCGATTGTTATGAAAACTTGAAATCGCCCCTAATTAATCGGCCATTCCGATTAATCGGTCGACCTCTAGTCTCAGGCAAGCTTATCTCCTTCTGAACAGAATGCCCCATGGAGGCGGTGGGGTTATGGTATGGGCAGGCATAAGCTATGGACAACAAACACAATTGCATTTTA
>NC_060193.1:11372580-11377580 GCF_021184085.1 Oncorhynchus gorbuscha
AGACTCAGGGGGTATGTTAATTTTATACAGAGCAGACCTACACACTCTATTAAATTAGTTAAAACAGGAACATCTGGCTAGAAATTAATAAGGAAATGACCTCAACAGAGAAAAATGTCCTCATGTGTGATACCTATATCCCCCCAATAGAATCCCCATACTTTAATGAAGACAGCTTCTCCATCCTAGAGGGGGAAATCAGTCATTTCCAGGCCCAGAGACATGTACTAGTCTGTGGCAACCTAAACACCAGAACCAGACACCCTCAGCACACAGGCGGACAAACACCTGCCTGGAGGTGACAGCATTCCCTCCCCCATATTCCCCTTCTAGACACAACTACGACAACATAACCAACAGAAACGGGTCACAGCTCCTGCAGCTCAGTCGGACGCTGGGTATGTATATAGTCAATGGTAGGCGTCGAGGGGACTCCTATGGTAGGTACACCTTCTGTAGACTACTTTATCACTGACCTCAACCCTGAGTCTCTCAGAGCGCTCACAGTCAGCCCACTGACACCCCTATCAGATCACAGCAAAATCACAGTCTACTTAAACAGAGCAATGATCAATCATGAAGCATCAAAGCCGCAGGAGCTGAATAATATTAAGAAATGCTATAGATGGAAGGCAAGTCGTGTGGAAATCTACCAAAAAACAATTAGGAAACAACAAATGAAATTTCCTGGACAAAATGTTTCACTGTAATAGTGAACGGTATATTTGACCACGCAGCTTCACTATCAAACCAATTATGTTCAAGTGTAGTGTACAAGTGTAGTGTACAGGTGTAGTGTTCAAGTGTACAACCTAAGAAAATTAACAATAACAAATGGTTTGATCAGGAATGCAAAAATCTAAGAAAGAAATTGAGAAACCAATCCTACCAAAAACATAGAGACCCAGAAAAGCTGAATCTACGCCTTCACTATGGTGAATCTTTAACGGCATTCTTCCTCCTCTTCTGAGGAGGAGTAGCGAGAAGGATCGGAGGACCAATGCGCAGCGTGGTAAGTGTCCATAATGTTTATTTAAAGACATAAACTGAACACTACAAACCGTGAACCGAACGAAACCGAAACAGTACCGTGTGGCAACAAACACTCACACGGAAACAAACACCCACAAACCAAAAGTGAAACCCAGGCTACCTAAGTATGATTCTCAATCAGAGACAACTAGCGAGACCTACCTCTGATTGAGAACCATACAAAAAAACATAGAAATACAAACATAGACTGCCCACGCCAACTCACGCCCTGACCATACTAAAACAAGGCCTAAAATAACAGAACTATGGTCAGAACGTGACAATATCACTAAAACAACACAGAAATACACTACGGAAAAAGGAGGAACAGCACGTCAGACATCAGCTATTGAAGAATCAATAGAATCTAACCACTTCTAGGACATTGGAAAACTCTAAACAAACAACAACATGAAGAGTTATCTAACCAAAACGGAGATGTATGGATAAACCACTTCTCCAATATTTTTGGCTCTATAGCAAAGAACAAACAGCAAAAACATACACATGATCAAATCTTAGAATCAGCTATTAAAGACTACCTGAACCCACTGGATTCTCCAATTACCTTGAATGAACTACAGGACAAAATACAAACCCTCCAACCTATAAAGGCCTGTTGTGTTGACGGTATCCTAAATTAAATGATCAAATATACAGACCACAAATTACAATTAGCTATACTTAAACTCTTTAACATCATCCTCAGCTCTGGCATCTTCCCCAATATTTGGAACCAAGGACTGACCACCCCAATCCCCAAAAGTGGAGTCTGGGGTCCGCTCACCAATCAAGAATTCACAAAATGGGACAAACACCAAATTGAGACTCTGCACGGATAATTCTGCAAAAATATCCTCTGTGTACAACGTAGAACACCAAATAATGCAGAGCAGAATTAGGCCAATGCCCGCAAATGTTCAAAATCCAGAAAAGAGACGTTAAATTCTATCACCACCTAAAAGGAAGCGAATCCCAAACCTGCCACAACAAAGCCATCACCTACAGAGAGATGGACCTGGAGAAGAGTCCCCTAAGCAAGCTGGTCCTGTTCACAAACACACACAGACCCCACAGAGCCCTAGGACACCAACACAATTAGGCAGACCTGGCTCTCAAGAGAAGACAGACTATGTGCACACTGCCCACAAAATGAGGTGGAAACTGAGCTGCACTTCCTAACCTCCTGCAAAATGTATGACCATATTAAAGACACATATTCCTCTCAGATTACACAGATCCACAAAGAAAACAAATCTAACGTTGATAAACTCCCCATATCTATTGGATGAAATACCCCAGTGTGCATCACGGCATCAAGATTTGTGACCTGTTGCCACAAGAAAAGGGCAACCAGTGAAGAATAAACACCATTGTACAACACATATTTATGATAATTTATTTTCCCTTTTGTACTTTAACTATCTGAACATTGTTACAACACTGTATATACAGTGGGGCAAACAAGTATTTAGTCAGCCACCAATTGTGCAAGTTCTCCCACTTAAGAAGATGAGAGAGGCCTGTAATTTTCATCATAGGTACAATTCAACTATGACAGACAAAATTAGGAAAATAAATTCAGAAAATCACATAGGATTTTTAATAAATGTATTTGCAAATTATGTTGGAAAATAAGTATAGTATATTTTCCCATGATGTCAAGAAAAGAGGCACTGAGTTTGAAGATAGGCCTTGAAATACATCCACAGGTACACATTACATTTACATTACATTTAAGTCATTTAGCAGACGCTCTTATCCAGAGCGACACCTCCAATTGACTAAAATTATGTCAATTAGCCTATCAGAAGCTTCTAAAGCCATGACATCATTTTCTGGAATTTTCCAAGCTGTTTAAAGGCACAGTCAACTTAGTGTATGTAAACTTCTGACCCACTGGAATTGTGATACAGTGAATTATAAATCAAATAATCTGTCTGTGAACAATTGTTGGAAAAATTACTTGTGTCATGCACAAAGTAGATGTCCTGACTGACTTACCAAAACTATAGTTTGTTAACAAGAAATGTGTGGAGTGGTTGAAAGACTAGTTTTAATGAATCCAACCTAAGTGTATGTAAACTTCCAACTGTATGTATACAATGACAATGTAAGTATTTACCTTACCATGTCAATAAAGCCTGCTGAATTGAATTGAGAGAGAGAGAGAAAGAGAAAGAGAGAGAGATGCATGTTTTGTAGAGATGAGAGACAGACACTGAGACACCCCCATGTATCTCAGTGAGCTGGCACCACATCCAACCACCCCGCCTTAGTTTGAGACACCGTCTCATCAACGTATCTCAGTGAGCTGGATCAGAGGATAGAGGATGGAGTTGAGCTGGATCAGGGGATAGAGGATGGAGTTGAGCTGGATCAGGGGATAGAGGATGGAGTTGAGCTGGATCAGGGGATAGAGGATGGAGTTGAACTGGATCAGGGGATAGAGGATGGAGTTGAGCTGGATCAGGGGATAGAGGATGGAGTTGAGCTGGATCTGGGGATAGAGGATGGAGTTGAGCTGGATCAGGGGATAGAGGATGGAGTTGAGCTGGATCTGGGGATAGAGGATGGAGTTGAGCTGGATCAGGGGATAGAGGATGGAGTTGAACTGGATCAGGGGATAGAGGATGGAGTTGAGCTGGATCAGGGGATAGAGGATGGAGTTGAGCTGGATCAGGGGATAGAGGATGGAGTTGAGCTGGATCAGGGGATAGAGGATGGAGTTGAGCTGGATCAGGGGATAGAGGATGGAGTTGAGCTGGATCAGGGGATAGAGGATGGAGTTGAGCTGGATCAGGGGATAGAGGATGGAGTTGAGCTGGATCAGGGGATAGAGGATGGAGTTGAGCTGGATCTGGGGATAGAGGATGGAGTTGAGCTGGATCTGGGGATAGAGGATGGAGTTGAGCTGGATCTGGGGATGAAGTTTTGTTGGAGCTGAGGATAGAGGATGGAGTTGGGCTGGATCAGGGGACAGGATGGAGTTGAGCTGTAGCTGAGGATAGAGAATGGAGTTGAGCTGGAGCTGAGGATAGAGGATGGAGTTCAGCTGTAACTGAGGATAGAGGATGGAGTTCAGCTGTAGCTGAGGATAGAGGATGGAGTTGAGCTGTAACTGAGGATAGAGGATGGAGTTCAGCTGTAGCTGAGGATAGAGGATGGAGTTCAGCTGTAACTGAGGATAGAGGATGAAGTTGGGCTGTAACTGAGGATAGACTATGGAGCTGAGCTGTAGCTGAGGATAGACTATGGAGTTGAGCTGGATCAGGGGATAGAGGGTGGAGTTGAGCTGGATCTGGGGATGAAGTTTTGTTGGAGCTGAGGATAGAGGATGGAGTTGGGCTGGATCAGGGGACAGAGGATGGAGTTGAGCTGTAGCTGAGGATAGAGGATGGAGTTCAGCTATAACTGAGGATAGACTATGGAGCTGAGCTGAAGCTGAGGATAGAGGATGGAGTTGAGCTGGAGCTGAGGATAGAGGATGGAGTTGGGTTGGAGTATGGGGGTTTGAGTTAGAATAGGGGCTGGTCTGGGGCAGGAGTGGAGAGGTGAAAACACCATCATCCCACCATCATGTCTGGCGAAAAGACAGAGATTGATGGGCTGGAGCTGGGGATAGAGGCTTAGGGTTTAGACTAGGACTAGGGCTGGAACTAGGGCTGGAACTAGGGATGGAACTAGGACTGGAACTAGAGCTGGAACTAGGACTGGATCTAGGGCTGGAACTAGGGCTGGAACTAGGACTGGATCTAGGGCTGGGACTAGGACTGGATCTAGGGCTGGAACTAGGGCTGGAACTAGGACTGGAACCAGGGCTGGAACTAGGACTGGATCTAGGGCTGGGACTAGGACTGGAACTAGGGCTGGAACTAGGACTGGAACTAGGACTGGAACTAGGGCTGGAACTAGGGCTGGAGCTAGGGCTGGAACTAGGACTGGAACTAGGGCTGGAACTAGGGCTG
>NC_060193.1:11387580-11445080 GCF_021184085.1 Oncorhynchus gorbuscha
AATTTAGAAACTTTCGCCAACAAGACGTGAGTTCAGGAGCCAGTCGCGGTTTGAACTGTGTTAACCGGCTTATATTTAATTAGAAATAGGCTACATCGACAAGTGTATAAAGTAATTTTAGGCTGGTTACTCACCGCTGATTCCGACTCCTGGACCGTGATACACAGGGTAATAACCATCAACCCCATGACGAGATTTCGCAGACTCTTTACGTTTTTTTTCATTTTTAGAAAATAATCTGCTTTAACTACACATTGACAAGTTCTACTAAATAGCACGTCAGATAATTGTCATCTTCTTTTGCTAACTTTTTTGATTTATTAGAACACAATCGTTTTTAGATGTCAGTAGATTGTTGTGTCAACTCCAAGCCGTAGTGTACTGGGACTGTTCCCTTCGCTGCGACCACTGAATCACTTCTCCTCTGTACGTGTACAGCCGGATCTACTTCGGATCAATGCGCAGCTGTTGACACTTGCTTCAACAGGTCTTGTGCATAATAACTCAGCATTTATAAACAAATAAAATCCCAATACATATTTACGCGTAGGCCTATGCTAAGCTATATAGCTAATACATTGTTATAATTTGGTTTAGTTCTTATTTTTTTCAGTGGCAAATGTGGTTTTGAAGACACAAACTGGTGCAATTTTCTGAGCCAGATGGGAGACACTTGTGTAGGGCAATTTTGTTCGTTGCTTCAGGTTACAAATAGCCTAAAGTGTTGACATAATACATTTGTTTGACATTTCCAAATGTCGTCCCAACATGTTGCATTCCATTATGCCTACGATATTGATTTAGGGGAAAAATGTCTTTTTTGGAAAAGTCATATGGAATTTAGCGGTTTTATGCCGCATTCATATGTTAGTCGGAACTAGGAAACTCAGACTTGTACAACTTGTTAACTGGTTCTAGTCCACGTGAGGTTCAACCAATTAGCAGGTCCTACATTCCAGTGTCCCTAATTCTGACTAGCAGTTGAACGCGGCATTATGCAAAGTAGAACATTCCACAAGTCACACTCCCTTCTCATAAGAGTGATCAGTTATCAATGAATACTTTCTTCTCTTTTACAGTTCAGTAATGTAGCTTTAACATCTTTATAAAAGCAACCTCGTCAAGGTATCAATGTTTTCATCGTTCGCTGTCTTAATTGCATAGTCTGTCACAAGACATGCGTATTTAATCTCCCATTTAATAGGAATGAAACATAAACATAACATCTTGTTGACTTTTTATCATTTATTCGAGTAGTGATAGTACCACAGGGATTTCTAACTAAAGTGGGTAACAAGTGGGTACGGGTAGGCTATGCGTGACAATGCTAAAGGCCCGCCCCTCTGCTTTCGTGCACTGCGAAGTAGTTGCCGTGCGTGAAACAACTCCGTCAGGGACGAACGTTTTCACAAGTGAACTTGGTGAGTTTGAACTTTCCCTATTCTTTATAGCGTAAAACGACGAAATAACCTAACGATTTCAACTAGTCCTAACGAAAATAGCCTTTTGGTGCGTGATTCTCCCTCATTTGAAATCTCTCTCCCTCTCTCTTTGGTCTTTCTTCTCGTCTTTCGGTGGCACAGACGCTTTTTGGATTCATCAATGAGCTCGTCCAGGCACTTGTAGCTGTTTGGAGTGAAGACCGGACTGGGAGACCGCTACCAGGAAAACGACCGGTTTTTTCTTCCAGTCGGGATTCAACATGAAATTCTGGTGCGTTTATTTGAGCTCAAAATTATCTGTTGTCGTAGCGGTATAGTTTGACGTTGCTTGTCAGTTTACAACTGTTCTGTAGCCAAATATGTTATCCCGGGAATACTTCATTATAAAGTTAGTATAACTTTTGTTTATTTTTAAAGCCAGTCTGATATATAATTGTTTATTATTTTTTTAGGATTTGTGTACTTGCTGTCAGCTGGGCAGTTGAAGCGACACACGGGGTAAGTGCTACCTTACTCATAGTTAAGGGCTCTCGACTCGAGTGTGCGCATGTAACCTTCAATCAACTGATGAGGCTACAGCCTTGAAGTTGTGTTATTTTTCTATCTCTGTATTGCGAGCCTCGGATTTATAATTTAGAGCAACATTGTTTCAAACAATATCGTGCATGACCAGTGCTGTGTCAGTGTAGGTTACCAGAGGTGTTCCGCTCTATTGCGCAGAGCGGAGCCCGCTGGTGTGTTCTACAACAATTATTATCCCTCGGCTATGTATATTCCAAATGCTTATATGATGCAATTGCATCTTGTACAGATGTATTATAGATATATAGATATTGTAAGCCTGTTGTTTGAGTGGGCCACTTATTGGTGGCTAATTCAAAAGAAACATGACACCTTATTTACGCTCACTGTAGTTTTCTCTAGGACAGGGCGCAGCGTGCGTGTTATAGGCAGAATCACCCTTCTTCTTTTGGGGGAATTTAAATATTTGTCTCGGGTTTATCGAGCGCTGTCTTTAGATTCTGGACGCTGATTACAAGAGCCCACCAGTCAAATGGTTTACTGACCTTTCATCCATAATTAGAGTTTTACGCATGTTAAGATGTTCTTTATTTCAACATCATCCAGTCAGTGACAAATGGCCATTTTACTATTATAATTCACATTTTCATAATGATTTAGAAAGTTCAAACGCACATGATTTATCCCCATAGTTGCAACTATCATTTATTTCGTTTTGTTTTACTTGTATTTATTTAATACTGTCTGTAGGATAGAATACTGAATACTGTCTGTAGGATAGAATACTGAATACTGTCTGTAGGATAGAATACTGAATACTGTCTGTAGGATAGAATACTGAATACTGTCTGTAGGATAGAATACTGAATACTGTCTGTAGGATAGAATACTGTCTGTAGGATAGAATACTGAATACTGTCTGTAGGATAGAATACTGAATACTGTCTGTAGGATAGAATACTGAATACTGTCTGTAGGATAGAATACTGAATACTGTCTGTAGGATAGAATACTGAATACTGTCTGTAGGATAGAATACTGAATACTGTCTGTAGGATAGAATACTGAATACTGTCTGTAGGATAGAATACTGAATACTGTCTGTAGGATAGAATACTGAATACTGTCTGAATAGAATACTGTCTGTAGGATAGAATACTGAATACTGTCTGTAGGATAGAATACTGAATACTGTCTGTAGGATAGAATACTGAATACTGTCTGTAGGATAGAATACTGAATACTGTCTGTAGGATAGAATACTGAGTACTGTCTGTAGGATAGAATACTGAATACTGTCTGTAGGATAGAATACTGAATACTGTCTGTAGGATAGAATACTGAATACTGTCTGTAGGATAGAATACTGAATACTGTCTGTAGGATGAATACTGTCTGTAGGATAGAATACTGAATACTGTCTGTACTGTCTGTAGGATAGAATACTGAATACTGTCTGTAGGATAGAATACTGAATACTGTCTGTAGGATAGAATACTGAATACTGTCTGTAGGATAGAATACTGAATACTGTCTGTAGGATAGAATACTGAATACTGTCTGTAGGAATACTGAATACTGTCTGAATACTGAATACTGTCTGTAGGATAGAATACTGAATACTGTCTGTAGGATAGAATACTGAATACTGTCTGTAGGATGAATACTGTCTGTCTGGATAGAATACTGAATACTGTCTGTAGGATAGAATACTGAATACTGTCTGTAGGATAGAATACTGAATACTGTTTGTAGGATAGAATACTGAATACTGTCTGTAGGATAGAATACTGAATACTGTTTGTAGGATAGAATACTGAATACTGTCTGTAGGATAGAATACTGAATACTGTCTGTAGGATAGAATACTGAATACTGTTTGTAGGATAGAATACTGAATACTGTCTGTAGGATAGAATACTGAATACTGTTTGTAGGATAGAATACTGAATACTGTCTGTAGGATAGAATACTGAATACTGTCTGTAGGCCCACTGAGATTTGCGAGCGAGTCAAACCTCGCTCCGCTTTGAATAATTCAACAAATAACTTTAGCCACATCTAGAGCGCCTCATTCACGGTCTCATTTATAGGCCTGCCTACGTGTAATTGTCATACATTTCTAATACATGCATAGCCTAGTAATGCTATGAGGATTTAATGATGACTAAGATATAAAGACTATCGTCACAGTTATAGCCACAATTATAGTCATAGTTTACACTTTCTTTTAAATAAATACATTTCTATCTGATTTTCCGTTCATACATCCGCACATTTACTTCTAGTATTTTCTAAGAACGGGTTGATTGCAAAATGAGGTCTTGATGCCCTAGTCTGGACCTATGAGATATCTGAGCATTCCAAGGAACCATTGTAGCGGAGAGATAATTGACCTCATGCGCTAAAGCCTAGGTGATGGTTGCTCTGGGAACCAAGTGTACTGGCCCCAAGTTAACTCATCATGCAAGAGTCTAACCGAAACATGTCTATTCTAAAGAAAAAACATATTCCTTGAGATACTTTCTTTATATTGCCCCAATATAACACAATACTCATGTTATTGCTGCTTGTATCCACTTGCAAGTTGGCTTGTAGTCTCTGCGTATTTATGAGTCATCATGCAATCACTATAGAAACGAAGCAAGTATTGACTTATGCGGATGTTACAACTCAGAGGTCAGGTCATGTGCGAATAGGGTTAACCTTATATCCTACGCCTTAAGATGACATCAGGGTAACCTAGTAGTTAGTGCGTTGGACTAGTAACCGAAAGGTTGCAAGTTCGAATCCCCTAGCTGACAAGGTACAAATCTGTCGTTCTGCCCCTGAACAGGCAGTTAACCCACTGTTCCTTGGCTGTCATTGAAAATAAGAATTTGTTCTTAACTGACTTGCCTAGTAAAATAAAGGTAAAAAATAAAAAAGTTAATTGTAGACTGTGTACAGATCATATCTGGAGAGGCTAAATGAGTTTGTGTTGGTATTTATTATGGATCCCCATTAGCTGCGACCAAGCCTGCTATTCTTCCTGGGGTTAAGGCAGTTATGCAATTTGAAAAACATTACAAAACATTCACAACAGATTTCACAACATGCTAAGTGTGTGCCCTCAGGCCACGACTCTACTACCACATATCTACAACACAAAATCCATCTACAGGTGTGTGTGTATGTGCCTGTGTTTAAAAATAATAAGAGTTTGTTCTTAACTGACTTGCCTAATAAAATAAAGGTAAAATAAAATAATAAAAATCTGATTCTACTGCTTGCATGAGTTACTTAATGTGGAATAGAGTTCTGTGTAGTCATGTCTCTATGAAATACTTGTGTGCCTCCCACAGTCTGTTCTTGGGGACTGTGAAGGGACCTCTGGTAGAATGTCTTGTGGGGTATGCATGGGTGTCCGAGCTTGTGTGCCGGATATACTTGAATGTGTAGTGTCAGCATTTGTTGCAGGCATGTCATACCTAAATACGCTAATCTTCCCAATGAAAAATCCTTAATGAAGTTGGCAATATCAGTGGGTTTTGTGATGAATGAGCCATCTGATTCAATGAATGATGGAGCAGTGTTGACCTTTTTGCGAAGCATTTCAGTTAAGCTGTTTACTGTCGTTCTTTATATCATTTATCTTTGTTTCATAGTACAGTTTCTTTTTAATTCAGTTTAGTCGCATGATTTTTCAATTTGCAGTACGTTTGCCAATCGGTTGTGCTCCCAGATTTATTTGCCATACTCCTTGCCTCATCCTTCTCCATTTTTCAATTCCTCATCAATCCAAGGGGATTTAACCATATTTTTTCAGTCATTTACATATTGGGTGCATGCTTATTTGTAACTTGAATAAACAATTTCATAAATTTTTCAAGTGCAGCATCAGGTTTCTCCTCATTACGGGGTGGCAGGGTAGCCAAGTGGTTAGAGCATTGGACTGGTAACCGGAAGGTTGCAAGTTCAAACCCCTGAACTGACAAGGTACACACTGTTCCTAGGCCATCATCGAAAATAAGAATTTGTTCTTAACTGACTTGCCTACTTAAATAAAATGACCCAGACCAGCAAATATTATTTACATCATCAACTTAAGAATCACTACAAAATTGAATGACACAACATTACTTTTCCTAGATATGGCTATTATATTGGGATCACTACATCCGATGGATGTGGATACTGCTTTAAAGCAAGTTTCTGCAGCTTTAGGAAATGATCAATACATAATACAATACATATTTCCCTCACTAACTTTAAACATCAGCTATCTGAGCAGTTAACCGATCGCCGCAGCTATACATAGCCCATCTGTAAATAGCCCACCCAATCTACCTACCTCATCCCCATATTGTTTTTATTTACTTTCCTGCTCTTTTGCACACCAGTATCTCTACTTGCACATCATCATCTGCTCATCTATCACTCCAGTGTTAATTTGCTCATTTGTAACTACTTCGCTATAATGGCCTATTTATTCCCTACCTCCTCATGCCATTTGCACACACTGTATATATACTTTCTTTTTTTTTCTATTGTGTTATTGACTGTACGCTTGTTTATTCCATGTGTAACTCGGTGTTGTTTGTGTCACAATGCTTTGCTTTATCTTGGCCAGGTCGCAGTTGCAAATGAGAACTTGTTAATTTTTCCAACAATTGTTTACAGACAGATTATTTCACTTATCATTCACTGTATCACAGGTGTACCTGTGGATATTTTTCAAGGCCTACCATCAAACTCAGTGCCTCTTTGCTTGACATCATGGGAAAATCCAAATAAATAAGCCAAGACCTCAGGAATTTTCTAGAGATTAATGTACTTTGGTGCAAAAAGTGCAAATCAATACCAGAACAACATCAACGGACCTTGTGAAGATGCTGGAGGAAACAGGTACAAAAGTATCTATATCCACAGTAAAACGAGTCCTATATTGAAATAACCTGAAAGTCTGTTCAGCCAGGAAGAAGCCACTGCTCCAAAACTGCCATAAAAAAAGCCAGACTACGGTTTGCAACTGCACACGTGGACAAATATTGCACTTTTTGGAGAAATGTCCTCTGGTCTGATGAAACAAAAATAGAACTATTTGGCCATAATGAACATTGTTATGTTTGAATGAAAAAGGGGGATGCTTGCAAGCCGAAGAACACCATCCCAACCGTGAAGCACGGGGGTGGCTACAACATGTTGTGGGGGTGCTTTGCTGCAGGAGGGTCTGTTGCACTTCACAAAATGGATGGCATCATGAGGTAGGAAAATTATGTAGATATTTTGAAGCAACATCTCAAGACAGGAAGTTAAAGCTTGATCGCAAATGGGTCTTTCAAATGGACAATGACCCGAAGCATACTTCCAAAGTTCTTGCAAAATGGCTTAAGGACAACAAAGTCAAATTATTGGAGTGGCCATCACAAAGCCCTGACCTCAATCCTATAGAAAATTTGTGGGCATAACAGAAGTGTGTGCGAGCAAGGAGGCCTACAAACCTGACTCAGTTACACCAGCTCTGTCAGGAAGAATGGGCCAAAATTCATCCAACTTATTATGGGAAGCTTGTGGAAGGCTACTCAAAATGTTTGACCTAAGTTAATCAATTTAAAGGCAATGCTACCAAATACTAATTGATTATATGTAAACTTCTGATCCACTGGGAATGTGATGAAAGAAATAAAAGCTGAAATAAATAATTCTTTCTACTATTATTCTGACATTTCACATTCTTAAAATAAAGTGTTGATCCTAACTGACCTAAAACAGGGAATTTTTACGAGGATTAAATGTCAGGAATTGTGAAAAACAGAGTTTAAATGTATTCCCTAAGGTGGATGTAAACTTCCAACTTCAACTGTAGATCATTTAAGTCCTGTGCTGTTTGTAACTGCCCTGCTAGGTTAACTGATAACACCTCCTCCGTTGATATTTCTGTATTTTCTGTAGATGTTATAATCATGTATTGCTACCACTGTGTCATCAAAGGTATTATATAAGTGAGTTTCAGAGATAGTCAGAATATAAATGTCATCTGTTACTAGCAAGTTATTGACTTCATGAAACTTGTTTCTTAGGCTACATATGTGGGCTGTTTTTTGCACTTTTCTGGGATGCTTGATTGTTTTCATTGCTTTAATACAAAATCAAATCAAATCAAATTGTATTTGTCACAAGCGCCGAATACAACAGTGAAATGCTTACTTACAAGCACTTAGCCAACAATGCAGTTTTAAGCAAATACCTAAAAAAAAGTACTAGATAACAATAAAAAATCATTAAAGAGCAGCAGTAAATAACAATAGCAGGGCTACATACAGGGGGGCACCGGTACAGAGTCAATGTGCGGGGGGCACCGGTGTCAAGGTAATTGAGGTAATATGTACATGTAGGTAGAGTTATTAAAACGACTATGCATAGATAATAACAGATACTATCAGCAGCGTAGAAGGGGGGAGGAAGACAAGTAGTCTGGGTAGCCATTTGTCTAGATGTTCAGGAGTCATATGGCTTGGGGGTAGAAGCTGTTTAGAAGCCTCTTGGACCTAGATTTGGTGCTCCGGTACCGCTTGCTGTGTGGTAGCAGAGAGAACAGTCTATGACTAGGGTGGCTGGAGTCTTTGACAATTTTTAGGACCTTCCTCTGACACTGCCTGGTATAGAGGTCCTGGATGGCACGAAGCTTGGCTCCGGTGATGTAATGGGCCGTATGCACTACCCTCTGTAGTGCCTTGCAGTCGGAGGCCAAGCAGTTGCCATACCAGACAGTGATGCATACCAGGTGCAGCTGTAAAACCTTTTGAGGATTTGAGGACCCATGCCAAATCTTTTCAATCCCCTGGGGGAGAATAGGTTTTGTCGTGCCCTCTTCACGGCTGTCTTGGTGTGCTTGGACCATGTTAGTTTGTCGGTGATGTGGACACCAAGGAACTTGAAGCTCTCAACTTGCTCCACTACTTCCCCGTCGATGAGAATGGGGGCGCGCTCGGTGCTCCTTTACCTGTAGTCCACAGGGTGAGGTTATTGTCCTTTCACAACATGGTCAGGTCTCCGACCTCCCTATCGGCTGTCTCATCATTGTCGGTCATCAGGCCTACCACTGTTGTGTCTTCTGCAAACTTAATGATGGTGATGGAGTCATGCACGGCCATGTAGTCATGAGGGAACAGGGAGTACAGAAGGGGACTGAGCACGCACCCCTGAGGGGCCTCCGTGTTGAGTATCAGCGTGGCGGATGTGTTGTTACCTACCCTTACCACCTGGGAGCGTTCTGTCAGGACGTCCAGGTTCCAGTTGCAGAGGGAGGTGTTTAGTCCCAGGATCCTTAGCTTAGTGATGAGCTTTGAGGGCACTATGGTGTTGAACGCTGAGCTGTAGTCAATGAACAGCATTCTCACATAGGTGTTCCTTTTGTCCAGGTGTGAAAGAGCAGAGTGGAGTGCAATAGAGATTGCATCATCTGTGGATCTGTTGAGGCGATACGCAAATTGGAGTGGGTCTAGGGTTTCTGGCATAATGGTGCTGATGTGAGCGATGACCAGCCTTTCAAAGCATTTCATTGCTACAGACGTGAGTGCTGTGGGTCGGTAGTCATTTAGGCAGCTTACCTGAGTGTTCTTGGGCACAGAGACTATGGTGGTCTGCTTGAAACATGTTGGTATTACAGACTCCGACTGGGAGAGGGTGAAAATGTCAGTGAAGACACTTGGCAGGTAGTGAGTGCATGCTTGGAGTACACTTCCTGGTAATCTGTCTGTCTCTGCGGCCTTGTGAATTTTGACCCGTTTAAAGGTCTTACTCACATCGGCTGCGGAGAGCGTGATCACAGAGTCTTCCGGAACAGCTGGTGCTCTCATGCATGTTTCAGTGTTACTTGCCGCGAAGCGAGCATAGAAGTTATTTAGCTTGTCTAGTAGGCTCGTGTCACTGGGCAGCTCTCGGCTGTGCTTCTCATTGCAAGCACTGCCACATCCTGCTTGCATCGGAGCCGGTGTAGTACAATTTGATCTTATTCCTGTATTGACGGTTTGCCTGTTTGATGGTTTGTCAGAGGTCATAGCGGGATTTCTTATAAGCTTCCAGGTTAGAGTCTCGCTCCTCGATATTTGAAGCTCTAATCTTTAGCTCAGTGTGACTGTTGCCTATAATCCATGGCTTCTGGTTGGGGTTTGTACGTACAGTCACTGTGGGGACGTCGTCATCAATGCACTTTGATGAAGCCAGTGACTGATGTGGTGTACACTTCAATGCCATCGGAAGAATCTCGGAACATATTCCTGTCTGTGCTAGCAAAACAGTCCTGTAGTTTAGCATCTGCTACATCTGACCACTTTTTTTATAGACCAAGTTACTGGTGCTTCCTCCTTTAATTTTGGCATGTAAACAGGAATCAGGAAGATATAATTATGGTCAGATTTGCCAAATGGAGGGCGAGGGAGAGCTTTGTAACTGTCTCTGTGTGTGGCGTAATGGTGGTCTTCCCCTCTGGTTGCACATTTAGGTAAAACTGATTTAAGATTCCCTGCATTAAAGTCCCCGGCCACCAGGAGCAGCGCCACATTTGGATGAGTGTTTTCCTGTTTGCTTATGGAAGAATATAGCTCATTGAGTGAGGTTTTAGTGCCATCGTCGGTCTGTGGTGGTATGTAGACAGCTACGAAAAATACAGATGAAAACTAGATAGTGTGGTCTACAGCTTATCATGAGATACTCTACGTCAGGCGATCAAAACCTTGAGACTTCCTTAGATATCGTGCACCAGCTGTTATTTTTCAAATATGCATAGGCCCCCACCCCGTGTCTTACCAGAGGCTGCTGTTCTATCCTACCGATAGAGTGTTTAACCAGCCAGCTGGCAGCTGTTCTATCCTACCGATAGAGTGTTTAACCAGCCAGCTGGCTGCTGTTCTATCCTACCGATAGAGTGTTTAACCAGCCAGCTAGCTGCTGTTCTATCCTACCGATAGAGTGTTTAACCAGCCAGCTGGCTGCTGTTCTATCCTACCGATAGAGTGTTTAACCAGCCAGCTGGCTGCTGTTCTATCCTACCGATAGAGTGTTTAACCAGCCAGCTGGCTGCTGTTCTATCCTACCGATAGAGTGTTTAACCAGCCAGCTGGCTGCTGTTCTATCCTGCCGATAGAGTGTTTAACCCACGCGTGCATGCTTGTGTGTGTGTGAATGCTCGTGCTTGTGTGTGTGCATGTGTGAATGCTCGTGCTTGTGTGTGTGTGTGAATGCGCGTGCTTGTGTGTGTGCATGTGTGAATGCGCGTACTTGCGTGTGTGCACGTGTGAATGCGCGTGCGTGCTTGCGTGTGTGCACGTGTGAATGCGCGTGCGTGCTTGCGTGTGTGTGAATGCGCGTGCTTGTGTGTGTGTGTGAATGCGTGTGCGTGCTTGTGTGTGCATGTGTGAATGAGCGTGCGTGCTTGTGTGTGTGAATGCGCGTGCGTGCTTGTGTGTGTGTGAATGCGCCTGCGTGCTTGTGTGTGTGAATGCGCGTGCGTGCTTGTGTGTGTGTGTGAATGCGTGTGCGTGCTTGTGTGTGAATGCGCGTGCGTGCTTGTGTGTGTGTGTGAATGTGTGTGCGTGCTTGTGTGTGTGTGTGAATGCGCGTGCGTGCTGTGTGTGTGTGTGTGTGTGTGTGTGAATGCGCGTGCGTGCTTGTGTGTGTGTGTGTGAATGCGCGTGCGTGCTTGTGTGTGTGTGTGTGAATGCGTGTGCGTGCTTGTGTGTGTGTGTGTGAATGCACGTGCGTGTTTGTGTGTGCGGGCGTGTGTGTGTGTGAATGCGCCTGCGTTCTTGTGTGTGTGTGTGAATGCGCGTGCGTGCTTGTGTGTGTGTGTGAATGCGCGTGCATGCTTGCGTGTGTGTGAATGCGCTTGCGTGTGTGTGTGTGTGTGTGAATGCGCGTGCATGCTTGCGTGTGTGTGTGTGTGTGTGAATGCGCGTGCATGCTTGTATGTGTGTGTGAATGCGCGTGCATGCTTGCGTGTGTGTGAATGCGCGTGCATGCTTGTGTGTGTGTGAATGCTCGTGCTTGTGTGTGTGCATGTGTGAATGCTCGTGCTTGTGTGTGTGTGTGAATGCGCGTGCTTGTGTGTGTGCATGTGTGAATGCGCGTGCTTGTGTGTGCATGTGTGAATGCGCGTGCGTGCTTGCGTGTGTGTGTGTGTGAATGCGCGTGCGTGCTTGTGTGTGTGTGTGTGAATGCGCGTGCGTGCTTGTGTGTGTGTGTGTGAATGCGTGTGCGTGCTTGTGTGTGTGTGAATGCGCGTGCATGCTTGCGTGTGTGTGAATGCGCGTGCGTGCTTGCGTGTGTGTGAATGCGCGTGCTTGTGTGTGTGTGTGAATGCGTGTGCGTGCTTGTGTGTGCATGTGTGAATGCGCGTGCGTGCTTGCGTGTGTGTGTGTGAATGCGCATGCGTGCTTGTGTGTGTGTGAATGCGCCTGCGTGCTTGTGTGTGTGAATGCGCGTGCGTGCTTGTGTGTGTGTGTGTGAATGCACGTGCGTGTTTGTGTGTGTGTCTGAATGCGCGTGCGTGCTTGTGTGTGTGTGTGAATGCGCGTGCGTGCTTGTGTGTGTGAATGCGCGTGTGTGCTTGTGTGTGTGTGTGTGAATGCGCGTGCGTGTTTGTGTGTGTGTGTGTGAATGCGCGTGCGGGCGTGTGTGTGTGTGTGAATGCGCGTGCGTGCTTGTGTGTGTGTGTGAATGCGTGTGCATGCTTGCGTGTGTGTGTGTGAATGCGCGTGCGTGCTTGTATGTGTGTGTGAATGCGCGTGCATGCTTGCGTGTGTGTGAATGCGCGTGCGTGCTTGTGTGTGTGTGTGAATGCGCGTGCATGCTTGCGTGTGTGTGTGAATGCGCGTGCGTGCTTGTATGTGTGTGTGAATGCGCGTGCTTGCTTGCGTGTGTGAGAATGCTCGTGCTTGTGTGTGTGCATGTGTGAATGCTCATGCTTGTGTGTGTGTGTGAATGCGTGTGCTTGTGTGTGCATGTGTGAATGCGCGTGCTTGTGTGTGTGTGCTTGCGTGTGAATGCGCGTGTTTTTCATGTTTTTCTTTCTGTCTTTGTGCTTTTCCAGGTGCGCTTGGTCATTCTCTCATTCTCTTGTGGCTTCACTGTAATGAAATGAGTCAGTGTTTATGGATATATGGTCAGCTTTTGGCTCTCAATTCAATAGAGACTGATTAGGAATTGAAACGGTCCCTAATT
The DNA here is from genome assembly GCF_021184085.1 of Oncorhynchus gorbuscha. Classification (NCBI taxonomy): domain Eukaryota; kingdom Metazoa; phylum Chordata; class Actinopteri; order Salmoniformes; family Salmonidae; genus Oncorhynchus; species Oncorhynchus gorbuscha. Next base: position 11,400,747 of record NC_060193.1, read on the forward strand.
TGTTTATTATTGTAGTTCGTGAATGATTGATTGATTATAAGAAAGGTCCCTCCCTTACATGCCTTTATTGTCAATTAAGTCATCTTAGTTTGGTCTAGTGTTAGTGTTGTGAGGTCAGACTTTGACGAGGGTAGAATGGGTGGTGATACAACCTAACATCTCCTTCAGTGGAGATCAGCTGAAGATAGCAGAGGTGATAGCAGAGGTGGTGAAGCATGTAGGGACTCTCTTTCTCTCTCTCTCTCAATTCACTTTATGTTTATATGTTTATATTGCCGAAGCAAGTTAGATAGATAATGAACAGAAGTGAAATAAACAATAAAAAATGATCAGTTAACATTACACTCACAAATGTTCCAAAGGAATACCGGGGTGGCAGGTAGCCTAGTGGAGCGTTGGGCCACTAACCGAAAGGTTGCTAGGTTGAATCCCCAAGCTGAGAAGGTAAACATATGTTGTTCTGCCCCTGAACAAGTCCGTGTGTGTGTTGACTGACTTGCCTAGTTAAATAAATAAAAATAGAGCTGTCTCTTATAGCCATATTATGGCTGTGTACATCTCTTTCAATTAAATTCAAAGGGCTTTATTCTGATGGGAATATTCTTATCTTCTTTCTCTCGCTCTCCTCCTCTCCTCCTCTCCTCCTCTCCTCCTCTCCTCCTCTCCTCTCTCCTCTCTCCTCCTCTCCTCCTCTCTCCTCTCCTCTCTCCTCCTCTCCTCCTCTCCTCCTCTCCTCTCCTCCTCTCCTCCTCTCCTCCTCTCCTCCTCTCCTCTCTCCTCCTCTCCTCCTCTCCTCCTCTCCTCCTCTCCTCCTCTCCTCCTCTCCTCTCTCCTCCTCTCCTCCTCTCTCCTCTCCTCCTCTCTCCTCCTCCTCCCTCTCCTCCTCTCCTCCTCTCCTCCTCTCCTCCTCTCCTCCCTCTCTCTCCTCCTCTCCTCCTCTCCTCCTCTCCTCCTCTCCTCCTCTCCTCCCTCCTCTCTCTCCTCTCTCCTCTCTCCTCCTCTCCTCTCTCCTCCTCTCCTCCTCCCTCCTCTCCTCCTCTCCTCCTCTCCTCTCCTCTCTCCTCTCTCCTCTCTCCTCTCTCCTCCTCTCCTCCTCTCCTCCTCTCCTCTCTCCTCCTCTCCTCCTCTCCTCCTCTCCTCCTCTCCTCCTCTCCTCTCTCCTCCTCTCCTCCTCTCCTCCTCTCCTCTCTCCTCCTCTCCTCCTCTCCTCCTCTCCTCCTCTCCTCCTCTCCTCCTCTCCTCCTCTCCTCCTCTCCTCCTCTCCTCCTCTCCTCCTCTCCTCCTCTCCTCCTCTCCTCCTCTCTCTCCTCTCTCCTCTCTCCTCTCTCCTCCTCTCCTCTCTCCTCCTCTCCTCTCTCCTCCTCTCCTCCTCTCCTCCTCTCCTCCTCTCCTCTCTCCTCCTCTCCTCCTCTCCTCCTCTCTCCTCCTCTCCTCCTCTCCTCCTCTCCTCCTCTCCTCCTCTCCTCTCTCCCTCCTCTCCTCTCTCCTCCTCACCTCCTCTCCTCCCTCCTCCTCTCCTCTCTCTCTCCTCTCTCCTCCTCTCCTCCTCTCCTCCTCTCCTCCTCTCCTCTCTCCTCCTCTCTCCTCTCTCTCCTCTCTCCTCCTCTCCTCTCTCCTCTCTCCTCCTCTCCTCCTCTCCTCTCTCCTCCTCTCCTCCTCTCCTCTCTCCTCTCCTCTCTCCTCCTCTCCTCTCTCCTCCTCTCCTCCTCTACTCTCTCGTCTCTCCTCCTCTCCTCTCTCCTCCTCTCCTCCTCTCCTCTCTCCTCCTCTCCTCTCTCCTCGCCGTTTGTCTCACTCCTTTCTACTGCAGATAACACAAGGCTTAGGAGATAAGTGTCCACACACACCGTCTCCACACACACAGTCCCTTCAAACTCATGAGATGCCAATGGGCTGAATCAGACTATGATATGTACATAAATCATGCATTGGGACCCCCCCCCTATTTACTTATCCTAAGGGGTGAATCCTAACGTTCAGTGTTTCCCTAAGTCATGCATTGATATCAATGGGACCCTAAGCAAAAAAAATTATTTGAATAGAAGTTATGATTCACCCCTGAATGATGTGGTGTTCTTCAATCTAAAAACATAGCAACATTGTATATTCATGTTTGTTTTTAAACTAAATGATTAGTTTGATAGATGGGTACAATATACTCCAGTCTAAAAACAGAACATCAGGTTAATCTCAGAACACACAAGAGGAAGGACTGGAGCAATGTCTGAGACAGCTGTTGGCAAAGACCCTCTTCACACGGCCGAGGATGAGGAGGGTGAGGCCTACACGACAGAAGGCCGTGAGAAAGGAGGAGAGGAGCGGAGAGGTTAAGGAGGGTGAGGCCTACACGGCAGAAGGCCGTGAAGAAAGGAGGAGAGGAGCGGAGAGGTTGAGGAGGATGAGGCCTACACGACAGAAGGCCGTGAAGAAAGGAGGAGAGGAGCGGAGAGGTTAAGGAGGGTGAGGCCTACACGGCAGAAGGCCGTGAAGAAAGGAGGAGAGGAGCGGAGAGGTTGAGGAGGATGAGGCCTACACGGCAGAAGGCCGTGAAGAAAGGAGGAGAGGAGCGGAGAGCTCTCTCTCTCTCTCTCTCTCTCTCTCTCTCTCTCTCTCTCTCTCTCTCTCTCTCTCTCTCTCTCTCTCTCTCTCTCTCTCTCTCTCTCTCTCTCTCTCTCTCTCTCTCTCTCTCTCTCTCTCTCTCTCTCCCTCTCTCTCTCTTTCTGTGTCTCTTTCTGTGAGTGACATAACATTGTAGAGGTGTTTTTTGGTGGGGGTTGGTGCTCAGGCTTTTTCTGAGTTGGTGCTACTACCGTGTGAATGTCAAGGAGAAACTACTCTGATAGATGTCCTGTCATCTGATTGATTATTCAGTTCTGTATCTTTTTTCTTCTTCTTCATGTCTCAATCACTGATAGGAGCAGAACAGTGGACATGTTTCAATATTTCATATTCTATGTTTTCTTTTGTCTTTCACCTGAACGTGTGTATCTTTCAGCATGTACACAGGGAGGTACCACACTCTATTTCATCAAGTATCAAGTCACACGCTTTCAATGTCACATGGGCAAGTACAGTGAAATGCCTTTCTTACAAACTGGAAACCCAACAATGCAGTAATACTAGAAGAATAAAAAACACATGAGAAATTAGAAATATAACACACTAAGTAAAAATACTATATACAGGGTCAGCTCAATACCATACTATATACAGGGTCAGTTCCAATACCATACTATATACAGGGTCAGTTCCAATACCATACTATATACAGGGTCAGTTCAATACCATACTATATACAGGGTCAGTTCAATACCATACTATATACAGGGTCAGTTCCAATACCATACTATATACAGGGTCAGTTCAATACCATACTATATACAGGGTCAGTTCAATACCATACTATATACAGGGTCAGATCAATACCATACTATATACAGGGTCAGTTCAATACCATACTATATACAGGGTCAGTTCAATACCATACTATATACAGGGTCAGTTCAATACCATACTATATACAGGGCTCAATACCATACTATATACAGGGTCAGTTCAATACCATACTATATACAGGGTCAGTTCAATACCATACTATATACAGGGTCAGCTCAATACCATACTATATACAGGGTCAGTTCAATACCATACTATATACAGGGTCAGTTCAATACCATACTATATACAGGGTCAGTTCAATACCATACTATATACAGGGTCAGTTCAATACCATACTATATACAGGGTCAGTTCAATACCATACTATATACAGGGTCAGTTCAATACCATACTATATACAGGGTCAGTTCCAGTACCATTTGTACGATATGGCTTTATGAGTGCTACATTATTGCCATATGCTCTATGTGTCACGAATATTACCGAAGGTGATTCCCCTTCTTGTTCAAGTGGCGCTCGGCGGTCGTCGTCGCCGGTCTACTAGCTATCGCCGATCCGTTGTTCTGTGTTCGTTTAGTTTTGTCTGATTGGTATCACCTGTTTCTAGTTTGGTTGTTAGGATAGGGTTATATATAGTCTGTTCAGCCCGCTTCTGTTTCGTGCGGGCTTGTTCTCCTGTTTCCTTGTTTGAGTGTATTTTTGTTGGCATTTTGGGTTTCACGCTGTCCGTTTATATTTCTGTTCATTTGTGTTTCCACTTTTGTTCATGTTATGTTTCCAGGACATTAAAGCGTGTTGTTTTTCCCACATCCTTTGCTCTCTGCGCCTGACTCCACACCTCTTCACTCATTTACTCGTAACACTATGAATTCACTCTGTAAGTAAATGACATGTCCCAGTTTTAGTTGCGTGGCGAATGTCCCACACTGTCATCGTTTCACATATCAAACCCCTCTGTAGAACACTGCCAGCTTGTTTCCTTATTGGTCGAGGTAAATGCAATGTCAAAGGTCAGCAGAACACAAAAGCTGAGGGCTGGCGCGTGATTGGAGGGGGCTTAACATTCCTTCCTCTTAAGGTTTGTTTGTTGCACTTTGTATTCTTTATTAAAAAGAGAAGAGAGGGAAGGAGGAGAGAAGGAAGGGTCTTCTTCTCCTCCTCTATCTGTGCCCTTGGGGGATGTTTGAAAAGGTCTTTAGCCTTGTCAGTGAGCGAGGTGGCATGCTGTTTTGGTCTTGGGTGTTTTCTGAGCTAGTTGGATGTGCCCAGGCTTTTCTCTCTCAATACCAGCAGCCCTCTTGTTTCAGTAGTTTGTGTGGACTCAACAGACTCCCCATAAAGGCCTTTTTTGAAGCTCAACTTTATGATCTCTTTCTAATCCCTGCAACTTTGGCATTAAACAACATTTAAATAATTTCACCTGAAGACGATTCATAACGATTATGAAAACCAACGGGCCTGTGCAAGGCAAACTGCTTTACCGTAAGTAGACTAAAGACAGTCCCTCGTATGAGTCAGATTCCCCTTCAATGTATCTTTATCCTATAGATCAGTGGTTCAAATAGTTGTTCAATGCTGTGACCCTAAAGTTGGCTGCAGAGAGGCAACATACAAGGTTCAGTGAGAGAGACACATAGAGGACATTATAGTTGGCTGCAGAGAGGCAACACACAAGGCTCAGTGAGAGAGACACATAGAGGACATTATAGTTGGGTTCAGAGGCAACACACAAGGCTCAGTGAGAGAGACTTATAGAGGACATTATAGTTGGGTTCAGAGAGGCAACACACAAGGCTCAGTGAGAGAGACTTATAGAGGACATTATAGTTGGGTTCAGAGAGGCAACACACAAGGCTCAGTGAGAGAGACTTATAGAGGACATTATAGTTGGGTTCAGAGAGGCAACACACAAGGCTCAGTGAGAGAGACACATAGAGGACATTATAGTTGGGTTCAGAGAGGCAACACACAAGGCTCAGTGAGAGAGACTTATAGAGGACATTATAGTTGGGTTCAGAGAGGCAACACACAAGGCTCAGTGAGAGAGACTTATAGAGGACATTATAGTTGGGTTCAGAGAGGCAACACACAAGGCTCAGTGAGAGAGACTTATAGAGGACATTATAGTTGGGTTCAGAGAGGCAACACACAAGGTTCAGTGAGAGAGACACATAGAGGACATTATAGTTGGGTTCAGAGAGGCAACACACAAGGCTCAGTGAGAGAGACACATAGAGGACATTATAGTTGGGTTCAGAGAGGCAACACACAAGGCTCAGTGAGAGAGACACATAGAGGACATTATAGTTGGGTTCAGAGAGGCAACATACAAGGTTCAGTGAGAGAGACACATAGAGGACATTATAGTTGGCTGCAGAGAGGCAACACACAAGGCTCAGTGAGAGAGACACATAGAGGACATTATAGTTGGCTGCAGAGAGGCAACACACAAGGCTCAGTGAGAGAGACACATAGAGGACATTATAGTTGGCTGCAGAGAGGCAACACACAAGGCTCAGTGAGAGAGACACATAGAGGACATTATAGTTGGGTTCAGAGAGGCAACACACAAGGCTCAGTGAGAGAGACACATAGAGGACATTATAGTTGGGTTCAGAGAGGCAACACACAAGGCTCAGTGAGAGAGACACATAGAGGACATTATAGTTGGGTTCAGAGAGGCAACACACAAGGCTCAGTGAGAGAGACACATAGAGGACATTATAGTTGGGTTCAGAGAGGCAACACACAAGGCTCAGTGTTCAGAGAGACACATAGAGGACATTATAGTTGGTTCAGAGGCAACACACAAGGCTCAGTGAGAGAGACTTATAGAGGACATTATAGTTGGGTTCAGAGAGGCAACACACAAGGCTCAGTGAGAGAGACTTATAGAGAGAGTATTATAAGCCTTATAATCAGACTTCAGAAAGGTCCATGCATGTGTTTATAGCAAGTAGTGAAGCATTATAACCAGTCCCGTCTAAAGCTATAATCCAGGAGGACCCATCCACAACACAACCCTCCATTTAGGATGCACACACACACACACACACACACACACACACACACACACACACACACACACACACACACACACACACACACACACACACACACACACACACACACACACACACACACACACACACACACACACACACACACACACACACACACACACACACACACACACACACACACACACACACACACACACACACACACACACACACACACACACACACACACACACACACACACACACACACACACACACACACACACACACACACACACACACACACACAGCTATGATACAGTTAATATCAACCACGTAGAACCCCTCCCTCTGTGTTTCCTTCTTCTAACCCTGTAATTTAGATTCCTCCCTCTCTTTGTCTCACCTCATCCCTTCGTTCCCCAGCTCGTACCAGACCAGGTAATCCACCCTGCCGGCTACATCATCCCTCCTCCTATCATCCCTCCTTCCCTCCCTTGTTCTCTGAGCTGTCTTTTTCCACTTATGGAGAAGATCATTCACAGATAGTGTCCCAAATGGTATAGGGTGCCATTTCAGACTCTAGTGCACTACTTTGACCAGGGCACATAGGGAATAGGGTGCCATTTCAGATTCTAGTGAACTCATTTGACCAGGGCACATAGGGAATAGGGTGCCATTTCAGACTCTAGTGCACTACTTTGACCAGGGCACATAGGGAATAGGGTGCCATTTCAGACTCTAGTGAACTCATTTGACCAGGGCACATAGGGAACAGGGTGCCATTTCAGACTCTAGTGCACTACTTTGACCAGGGCACATAGGGAATAGGGTGCCATTTCAGATTCTAGTGAACTCATTTGACCAGGGCACATAGGGAACAGGGTGCCATTTGGGATACATCCAGGTGTTCAAAGTCAGATTCCTGAACAGTGATGTGATATTAGTCTCTGTCTGTTTCCGTCCGTGTTTCCTTTTTTCATAACTTTATTGAGACGAGGCGGAACTGATTTGGAAGGAGAAATGTCAGGTGTAATGATGTCACCTCATCACCTCACCTGGAACTGTAGCCGTAGGTTATTTACAAGTTATTTATAACCTTGTAAATATGTAGAAGACATTTTTTACAATGTCGTCTTGGACAAAAAGATTGATGGTGTTGATGGATAATAAAAATAATACAAATCTGATTATGGAATAGAAGAGAATGAGCCCACAAAACTGTGTGACACATCAATCACTTTGTTCTCTTTCAAATGATGTTTTCCATCCATCGCCAATCAGATTTGTCCCTGTGTTTGGTCGTAAATCTTAATCTAGACAATTTAACTGTCAACGGCTGCTTGTATTTTCTTTAATGTCAATTGTGGTAGCCTTAGAAACGTTATAAGGTTCTACTCTAACGATGGTGTAATAGTCATTCCCATCCATTCTATCAATCTGAAAGTGTTGGTTTAGCTTCTAGGACCTCTGTGTTTGTTCAATTAGACGGTGAAGCTTTTTTTCATTCAACTTTTCCAAAGAGTCCCATTGGGATAAAGAAGGTATTTTCCAAGAGAGTCCTGGATTTAAAGAGGCTCTGAGGGGATATCAGCCCTCCGGAGTAGCTAGGTCACTCAGCCAGTCACAGTCCTTTGGCTCAGGCCCATAATCAGGGCATAAATTCACTTTCTGCTCCACCAGCCACTGCGGCAATTAGATTTTTAAAAATCTACCAGCCAATCAGATTTCTTAACCGCCAAAAGATATATAAAAAAAGATAAAAGATATATATATATATATTAACCGCCAAAAGATATATATATTTTCAGCAATAACACAGAAAAATAAATGAGCAGGCTTTGTAATGTTTCTAAAACAATAAATCTATTACTAGTAACAAGTAAGGTGGTATATTGTTTAATATGATGTAAGTCTTTTAACCAAAATATCACAGATGAGACAGAAATGTTCACCTGCCCCTTTAAGGGCGGGAAGTTAGTGAGGTAATTTAACTCCAGTCATGTTTGTGCCTGTGAGATTGAGTCTGACTAGTAGCAGTTTAAGGGCGGGAGGTTAGTGAGGTAATTTAACTCCAGTCATGTTTGTGCCTGTGAGATTGAGTCTGACTAGTAGCAGTTTAAGGGCGGGAGGTTAGTGAGGTAATTTAACTCCAGTCATGTTTGTGCCTGTGAGATTGAGTCTGACTAGTAGCAGTTTAAGGGCGGGAGGTTAGTGAGGTAATTTAACTCCAGTCATGTTTGTGCCTGTGAGATTGAGTCTGACTAGTAGCAGTTTAAGGGCGGGAGGTTAGTGAGGTAATTTAACTCCAGTCATGTTTGTGCCTGTGAGATTGAGTCTGACTAGTAGCAGTTTAAGGGCGGGAGGTTAGTGAGGTAATTTAACTCCAGTCATGTTTGTGCCTGTGAGATTGAGTCTGACTAGTAGCAGTTTAAGGGCGGGAGGTTAGTGAGGTAATTTAACTCCAGTCATGTTTGTGCCTGTGAGATTGAGTCTGACTAGTAGCAGTTTAAGGGCGGGAGGTTAGTGAGGTAATTTAACTCCAGTCATGTTTGTGCCTGTGAGATTGAGTCTGACTAGTAGCAGTTTAAGGGCGGGAGGTTAGTGAGGTAATTTAACTCCAGTCATGTTTGTGCCTGTGAGATTGAGTCTGACTAGTAGCAGTTTAAGGGCGGGAGGTTAGTGAGGTAATTTAACTCCAGTCATGTTTGTGCCTGTGAGATTGAGTCTGACTAGTAGCAGTTTAAGGGCGGGAGGTTAGTGAGGTAATTTAACTCCAGTCATGTTTGTGCCTGTGAGATTGAGTCTGACTAGTAGCAGTTTAAGGGCGGGAGGTTAGTGAGGTAATTTAACTCCAGTCATGTTTGTGCCTGTGAGATTGAGTCTGACTAGTAGCAGTTTAAGGGCGGGAGGTTAGTGAGGTAATTTAACTCCAGTCATGTTTGTGCCTGTGAGATTGAGTCTGACTAGTAGCAGTTTAAGGGCGGGAGGTTAGTGAGGTAATTTAACTCCAGTCATGTTTGTGCCTGTGAGATTGAGTCTGACTAGTAGCAGTTTAAGGGCGGGAGGTTAGTGAGGTAATTTAACTCCAGTCATGTTTGTGCCTGTGAGATTGAGTCTGACTAGTAGCAGTTTAAGGGCGGGAGGTTAGTGAGGTAATTTAACTCCAGTCATGTTTGTGCCTGTGAGATTGAGTCTGACTAGTAGCAGTTTAAGGGCGGGAGGTTAGTGAGGTAATTTAACTCCAGTCATGTTTGTGCCTGTGAGATTGAGTCTGACTAGTAGCAGTTTAAGGGCGGGAGGTTAGTGAGGTAATTTAACTCCAGTCATGTTTGTGCCTGTGAGATTGAGTCTGACTAGTAGCAGCGTTGTCTTCTCTTCCCCAGCAGTTGAAACTCAAACATAGAAAAACAATCCAGCTTGTGAACAAAGCAATGTAAATAGCCAAGAAACACAAGGACAAAGTCTCAGTTCCGTAGACTTGTGCAGAGGCGCAGCGCTTCTAAAAATGGATCTTTCACTCATCACTTCACATGCGCATAGCCCCTAGCCAGGCAGTGTTGCAGCGCAGGAATGAATAGGCTATCATAGGTCTTTGACTTTGTGAGATTCATTTACCAGCTATGAAACAAAACGCCAGGAATACTGTGAAAAACAGCTACTGCAGTATTTATAGTATGTTTCTATAAATGTGATCATACTTGACTATTTTTATTCACAAATGTGAGTGAAATGCTCACACTGTGGAGCCCTGACCACCCACCAACGTGGCTGGTGAAATAGATATTTTACCCACCAATGCCAAAATCGACCCAGATTTGGCAGGTGGTTGGTGTTCATTTTAGGCCCTGCCCATAATACATGCTGGGATTTGCCCCACTAACCCAGCTAGCGTTGGCTACTGTAGCTTCCCTGGCCCAACCCTGACTGAGAACTCATCATGAGCTACCTCAGCGCTATGCCTAATCGGCCTGCTCTGCTAGATGGAGGGAGAACTAAGAAGTGAGTTCATTCTTCGCTACAGCACCATTCTCTACTGTGACTAGCTAGTGACAACCATCACCAGGGTTGAGGAGTAACAGATTACATGTCATCTGTTACATGTAAGGGATTACAAAAAACACAGTAACTGTAATCCGTTACTTTACCAGCTAAAATATTGTAATCAGATTACAGATACTTTTGAAAAACTAGATGATTACTTTGAGGATTACTTTGAGGATTACTTTGAGGATTACTTTGAGGATTACTTTTCAATTCAGAAAGGATGTTTGATCAAATAAATATTTGACACTTGTCTGTATTCTCAATGACATTTAAAGCAGCATTGAAACATTGAGCTAGTTTAAGTTTGTTCCACCTGAGCGAGTCTGACCACAACTCAGAGACCCCTATGAGACCACGATTAAAACCACTATCACGACACACCAAATGGGTTTGATGGATCGCGGGAAATTAGCAGGAATAAGCTTTTGTAGGCCACAGTCCAAGCTATGTCTTCCAATGGTGCGACTGCTGTCTGCATCCAGAGATGAAGAATAGATCTTATAAATGCCCCATGAGCTTAGTTCAACTGTCACAGTCCATGAGAACTCAAAAGATAAGACTGTTTTCTTCAATGTTTGTAAACATTGTAAATGTAAACAAACACTGTATAGCCTCATAACATGGTTAAAACAATCATGTTGATATCATGGAGGGTCAGTCCTTGCATCCATAGCTCTGTCTATTCATCTGAGAGTGGTTCCATTTCTCCAGGCCCATCCATCAGCTTTTTACCAAAACAGAGGCGGGGGCGTCTGTTTTGTTGTTGTTTCATCTGTGGATTTGCCCTTTAAACAACTGCATATTATCAAGATATTAAAGTGTCACCAACTAAAAGGTAACCAATAGGCCTTTGGCAAATGCAGCACATGGCATTCATTTTCACACGTTAATAGCACTTTCAGTAGTGCTCAAAGCATGCCATTCCATGAGCCCAATCAGTCCTCCGTGACAACATGATCATAAACTAGAGAGGAGGGCTGGCTAATACGTCCTTAGTTTTGGGGTCATGCTCAAGTAAAACAATTTGTCTAATCTATACTTCCATATGTCCAAGTCCTATTCTTGAAGATCAAGGGGTTTATTGGAATGTCTGGAATTTCTGATAAACTTTGGTTTTTAATGTAAAGATGTAATTTAATCATAGTATTATATGTTGTAGAAAGCGATGGGTTAGAAGAATCCTACATAACCAACCCATAAAGTAAAATGTAACATCCATGTATGGCCAGCTATGTCAACTTTAACATTGATTTATCCTGCAATAGATGTCGTTCAATTGGTAAGATACATTTTTCTTCTTCTAATGCCTCTTAAGGGGAAAGTAATCTAAAAGTAACTAAATGTAATCAGATTACGTTACTGAGTTTGGGTAATCCAAAAATGTATTTCCTGATTACAATTTTGGACAGGTAACTAGTGACTGTAATAGATTACATTTAGAAAGTAACCTACCCAGCCCTGACCATAACTGCTAGCAACCGCTTTGCTGATTTAGCTTAGCATCGTTGTTAGTATTCACCATGAATAAAAATAATATATCTAGCCAGAGATCCTCTGGCTGTGAGTGGGAATGCCTACGGTAGCTATCTCACTGTTTATATGGTGAATGGGCCGAGCTAGCTCTCTTGGAAATAGAAGTCCTCGCTATCTCACTGGTTCTATGGTGAATGGGCCGAGCTAGCTCTTTGGAAATAGAAGTCCTCGCTATCTCACTGGTTCTATGCTGAATGGGCCGAGCTATCTCTCTTGGAAATTGAAGTCCTCGCTATCTCACTGGTTCTATGGTGAATGGGCCGAGCTATCTCTCTTGTAAATTGAAGTCCTAGCTATCTCACTGGTTCTATGGTGAATGGGCCGAGCTATCTCTCTTGTAAATTGAAGTCCTCGCTATCTCACTGGTTCTATGGTGAATGGGCCGAGCTATCTCTCTTGTAAATTGAAGTCCTAGCTATCTCTCTTGTAAATTGAAGTCCTAGCTATCTCTCTTGTAAATTGAAGTCCTAGCTATCTCTCTTGTAAATTGAAGTCCTAGCTAGCTCGCTAGCTGCCTGGCGCCATTCCTGTCGATGGCTATGTCTCAAATGGCACCTTGTTCCCTATATAGTGCACAACGTTTTACCAGAGGGTTATGGTCTATAGGGAGAGGGAGAGGGAAATGGAGAGGGAAGATAGATTGTGGGGAATAGAGATGGAGAGGAGGGAGGGAGAGAGATGGAGAGGGAAGCAGGGAGGGAGGGAGGGAGGGAGAGAGATGGAGAGTTAGGGGTAGGGGGAGGGAGGGAGGGAGGGAGGGAGGGAGGGAGGGAGGGGAAGCGAGAGATGGAGAGGGTGGGAGACCAGAGGGATGGTCGGTAGGGTAGAGGAGAGGATGGAGCGGGAGAGATGGAGAGGGATGGAGCGGGAGAGAGAGATGGAGCGGGGAGAGAGAGATGCAGCGGGAGGGAGAGAGTCATGCAGCGGGAAGGAGATAGATGGAGCGGGCGGGAGGGAGATGGAGCGCAGGGAGAGAGATGGAGCGGGCGGGAGGGAGATGGAGGTTGATGGGCGGGATTGGGGAGATGGAGCGGGAGGGAGAGAGATGGATGCGGGCGGGAGGGAGATGGAGAATGGGAGGGAAGACATCACATGGGAGGGAGGGAGAGAGATGGAGCGGGGGGAGAGAGATGGCAGCGGGCAGGGAGGAGATGGACGGGCGGGAGGAGACACAGCGGGAGAGGACATTATAGTGGGGGGCGGGAGGGAGATGGAGCGGGCGGGAGGGAATGGAGCGGGAGAGAGAGAGATGGACGGGGGGATAGAGAGACATTGGAGTTGGGTTCAGAGAGGCAAACACAAGGCGGGCGGGAGGGAGATGGACGGGCGGGAGAGGACATGGAGCGGGGGTTCAGAGATGGAGCGGGCGGGAGGGAGAGGCGGGAGGAGGAGATGGAGCGGGAGGGAGAGAGATGGAGCGGGGAGGGAGGGAGATGGAGCGGGTTCAGAGAGGCAAGAGACAAGGGCAGGGAGAGAGATATAGCGGGCGGGATTATAGCGGGAGAGAGGCAACAGATGGAGTGCGGAGACGGAGAGGAGATTATAGTGGGGAGGGAGGAGATGGAGGCGGGAGGGAGAGGGATGGAGCGGGAGACATTATATGGTTCAGAGAGGGAGGGAGATGGAGCGGGAGAGAGAGAGATGGAGCGGGGGAGAGAGATGGAGCGGGAGAGAGAGAGATGGAGCGGGCGGGCGGGAGATGGAGTGGGCGGGAGGAGATGGAGCGGGAGGGAGGAGACAGATGGAGCGGGCGGGAGGGAGATGGACACACACAGAGAGAGATGGAGCGGGAGGGATTGAGATGGAGCACACGAGGAGATGGAGGGGGAGGGAGGGAGATGGAGCGGGAGGGAGAGAGACAGCGGGCGGGAGGGAGATGGAGCGGGCGGGAGGGAGATGGAGCGGGAGGGAGAGAGATGGAGCGGGAGGGAGGGAGAGAGATTGAGCGGGAGGAGATGGAGCGGGGGGAGATGGAGCGGGCGGGAGGAGATGGAGCGGGAGGGAGAGAGATGGAGCGGGAGCAACTGGAGGGAAGAGATGGAAGGCGGGAGGGAGATGGAGCGGGAGGGAGGGAGATCTCTGGGAGGGAGGAGAGATGGAGCGGGCGGGAGGGAGAAGGGAGCTAACTCCATGGAGGGAGATGGAGCGGGAGGAAGAGATGGAGCAGGACGGGGGAGATGGGTGGGAGGGAGGAGATGGAGGGAGAGGGATGGAGCGGGAGAGAGATGAGATGGAGCGGGCGGGAGGGAGATGGAGCGGGCGGGAGGGAGATGGAGCGGGAGGGAGAGATGGAGAGGGACGGAGGGAGATGGAGTGGGATGGAGGGAGATGGAGCGGGAGGGAGAGGGATGGAGCGGGGGAGAGAGAGATGGAGAGGAGGCAGGGGGAGGGAGGGAGATGGAGAGGGAGGGAGGGAGGAGAGATTGAGGGGAGGGAGATGGAGGGAGGAGATGGGCGGGCGGGAGGGAGATGGAGCGGGTGGGAGAGAGATGGAGGGGGAGGGCGGGAGGGAGATGGAGCGGGGGAGAGAGATGGAGCGGGAGGGAGGGAGATGGAGCGGGAGGGAGAGAGATGGAGCGGGCGGGAGGGAGATGGAGGGGGGGGAGGGGAGGGATGGGAGGGAGAGAGATGGAGCGGGCGGGAGGGAGATGGAGCGGGCGGGAGGGAGATGGAGGGAGGGGAGAGATGGGAGGGGAGGGAGAGAGATGGAGCAGGAGGGAGAGAGATGGAGCGGGCGGGCGGGAGATGGGAGCGGGCGGGAGGGAGATGGAGGGCGGGAGAGAGATGGAGCGGGCGGGAGGGAGATGGAGCGGGAGGGAGAGAGATGGAGGGGGAGCGAGGGAGATGGAGCGGGAGGGAGGGAGATGGAGCGGGAGGGAGAGAGATGGAGCGGGCGGGAGGGAGATGGAGCGGGAGGGAGAGAGAGAGATGGAGCGGGAGGGATTGAGATGGAGCGGGAGGGGAGAGAGATGGAGCGGGCGGGAGGGAGATGGAGATGGGGCGGGAGGGAGATGGAGCGGGCGGGAGGGAGATGGAGCGGGAGAGAGAGAGATGGAGCGGGAGGGAGAGAGATGGAGCGGGAGGGAGAGAAATGGAGCGGGCGGGCGGGAGGGAGATGGAGCGGGCGGGAGGGAGATGGAGCGGGAGGGAGAGAGATGGAGCGGGAGGGAGGGAGATGGAGCGGGAGGGAGGGAGATGGAGCGGGAGGGAGAGAGATGGAGCGGGAGGGAGGAGATGGAGCGGGAGGGGGAGATGGAGCGGGCGGGAGGAGATGGAGCGGGCGGGAGATGGAGCGGGAGGGAGAGAGATGGAGCGGGAGGGAGGAGATGGAGTGGGAGGGAGGGAGATGGAGCGGGAGGGAGAGATGGATGGAGCGGGGAGAGAGAGATGGAGCGGGCGGGAGGGAGATGGAGCGGGAGGGAGAGAGATGGAGCGGGAGGGAGAGAGATGGAGCGGGAGGGAGAGAGATGGAGCGGGCGGGCGGGAGATGGAGTGGGCGGGAGGGAGATGGAGCGGGAGGGAGAGAGATGGAGCGGGCGGGAGGGAGATGGAGCGGGAGGGAGAGAGAGAGATGGAGCGGGAGGGATTGAGATGGAGCGGGAGCGAGGGAGATGGAGCGGGAGGGAGGGAGATGGAGCGGGAGGGAGAGAGATGGAGCGGGCGGGAGGGAGATGGAGCGGGAGGGAGGGAGATGGAGCGGGAGGGAGGGAGATGGAGCGGGGGGGGAGATGGAGCGGGAGGGAGATGGGCGGGAGGGAGATGGAGCGGGAGGGAGGGAGATGGAGCGGGAGGGAGAGAGATGGAGCGGGAGGGAGGGAGAGAGATGGAGCGGGCGGGAGGGAGATGGAGCGGGAGGGAGGGAGATGGAGCGGGAGGGAGAGAGATGGAGCGGGAGGGAGGGAGATGGAGCGGGCGGGAGGGAGATGGAGCGGGAGGGAGAGAGATGGAGCGGGAGGGAGGGAGATGGAGCGGGAGGGAGGGAGATGGAGCGGGAGGGAGGGAGATGGAGCGGGAGGGAGAGAGATGGAGCGGGAGGGAGAGAGATGGAGCGGGAGGGAGGGAGATGGAGCGGGAGGGAGAGAGATGGAGCGGGAGGGAGGGAGATGGAGTGGGAGGGAGGGAGATGGAGCGGGAGGGAGAGGGATGGAGCGGGAGAGAGAGATGGAGCGGGCGGGAGGGAGATGGAGCGGGCGGGAGGGAGAGAGATGGAGCGGGAGGAGATGGAGCGGGATGGAGATGGAGCGGGCGGGGGAGATGGAGCGGGTGGGAGAGAGATGGAGCGGGAGGAGGGAGAGAGATGGAGCGGGGGGAGGGAGATGGAGCGGGAGGGAGAGGAGATGGAGAGGGAGGGAGGGAGATGGAGCGGGAGGAGGGAGATGGAGCGGGAGGGAGATGGAGATGGAGCGGGAGGGATGGAGCGGGGAGATGGAGGAGGGGAGGGGGAGATGGAGCGGGCGGGAGGGAGGGAGCGGGAGGGAGATGGAGCGGGAGGGAGAGAGATGGAGCGGGAGGGAGGGGGATGGAGCAGGGGAGGGAGAGAGGAGGGGCGGGAGGGGCGGGAGGGAGATGGAGATGGAGCGGGGGGAGAGATGGAGAGATGGAGGGAGAGAGAGGGAGGGGAGGGAGATGGAGCGGGAGGGAGAGAGGGCGGGAGAGATGGAGCGGGAAGGGAGGGAGAGGATTGAGCGGGAGCGAGGAGGGAGATGGGAGCGGGAGGGAGGAGAGATGGAGCGGGAGGGAGAGAGATGGAGCGGGAGGAGATGGAGCGGAAGGGGGAGATGGGCGGGAGGGAGATGGAGCGGGCGGGAGGGAGATGGAGGAGGAGAGAGATGGAGCGGGAGGGAGAGAGATGGAGCGGGAGCGAGGGAGATGGAGTGGGAGGGAGAGAGATAGAGCGGGAGGGAGAGAGAGAGATTGAGCGGGAGCGAGGGAGATGGAGCTGGAGGGAGAGAGATGGAGAGAGATGGAGCGGGAGGGAGCGAGGAACCTTGATTACTCCATTTTTTCTCTCAACCTGTGCACCTACGTAATTTTCATTCATAGGCTAGGTTGTAGCAACCTTATGATGGGTACCGCGGACGTGTGTATCGTGTAGTAGCCTGAACCTATCCATGTTTGAGCTGGGTGAATGGAATATGAATGACAGTCATCCAATATACTGTAAAATAAATAAGGCCAAGCTGATTTTAAAAAAATGTTTCGTCCTCAATTACTTAAAAGTTTGACCAACGTGGTGTGAATTTTGGATCTATTTAAGATTTGAACTGTCAGTGCTGGAAATTGGCTTATAATATAACTCAGGCAGCTGGCTGCCTCCCCTCACAGGTGACCCCCCCCTTCTCTCCCCTCTGCACCATGAGCAAGTCATATCTCTCAATGACTAAATTACTGCAATACTCATAAATCCTTGCTAGTAGGGTCACTGAAAGCAACAGTTGAACAGCAGTTGTATGGGATCAATGTGTAGTTCAGAGGTCAGGGGTTGGCAGTATTTAATGTGAGTTGAAGTGTCATGATTTAGACAGTTTCTTGGTATGTTACGTAAACTATTCCAACATTCCTTCCTGGTGGGACGGAACAGAACAGAAACTTGTTGTAAAGGGAAAGTGCCCTGTGACCCTGTGACCCTGTGACCTGCTGTTCAGAGGAGGTTGAGGTTGAAGGGATTTTAGCAGGGTTGAGGAGTAACTGATTACAAAAAATGTAATCCTTTAAATTACCAGCTAAAATATTGTAATCAGATTACAGCTACATTGATGATAAGGTCATTCAAAAAAATGTTTTTAGTTTGGGTTCTTTTCCTAAGCTTTTCTTGAAGATGGGTTGTCTCATCAATTATTCCATGGCTATTTCTAGAAAATGTTAAATTTTAGAATATAGTATTCCTAGAATGAATACTTGATGATTCATTCTAGGAATACTTTTAAATTCAGAAAGGATGTTTGCACAAAAAAAGTATTTTTGACACTTTCCTGTTTTCTGAATGAGATTCAAATCAGCATTGAAAAAAGGTGCAAGTTTAAGTTTGTTCTGACTGAGCGAGTCTGACCACAAGTCAGAGACCCCTAAAACGTGCTTAATGGATTTCAGCTACAGTCCAAGCTACCGTGCCTTCAGAAAAGTATTCATACCCCTCGACTTATTCCATATTTCGCTGTGTTACAGACTGAATTCAAAATTGATTACATATTTTTGTAATTCTTTTTTTATTTTTTCTATGTCTCCAAGATCTCTGGTTGTTGGTCGTTGCTCACCTTTCTGCTGTGTTCCGCTTGAATCGGAAGTTTTCTCTCTGAAAAATGTAGTTAATTTAATCTGATTGTTATCAGGTTCCATGAGTTGTCCACACAGGGCATCTGAACACACAAAATACATTTAGATGATTTTCATTACATTTTAGTTGTTTAATTGAACTTTTGTGAACTGTGAAATAAATTAGAAATGAATGGGTGAGACTACAATTAGTGTATAAAATTGAGTTCAGGGACATGTCCATAGATCAGATGGACACAGTTCCTCTCTCAGACCCCCACATGCATGTGTGTTTGAGCACACACACACACACACACACACACACACACACACACACACACACACACACACACACACACACACACACACACACACACACACACACACACACACACACACACACACACACACACACACACACACACACACACACACACACACACACACACACACACACACACCTCACTCCCCTTCTTGGTTTCCATGGCAACCACCACGGGAACCTTTCCCCAATAGAATCTTTCCCCCACGGGAACCACACTTGCTGGCATTCTCACAAACAATCACAACATTGTTTCAATAATATATAGAACTTTTCTCGCAGCTCTGGTATATAAAGCTTTTTTGAGGCCTTGCTCACAATTCATTCTGTGTCAGCACAATAACCAAACGATATACTGTATGTGAGGCTCTTGATCATATCTTTGATCATGATACTGGTGAGGAGGAGAGAGTCCTTGTTAAACTTTGACACAATGTAGTCTGTGATAAATAGCACAATATGTTTCATCTGAGTATTTGTTATCGTCAAATTATATGCTTTTTTTGCTCAAAATCTAGTTGTATGAGTTCAGGTCAATGAGGCCTACGGGCCATAAATAGCAAATAGAAGTTCAAAACTTGTAATGTTCACAAGAACTTAAGTTGATAAAAATATCTAACACAACATTAGGTGATATGTATTATTATGGATTTATAATCAGCTATAATGTTTGGTCATTTTGGACCGGGAACACAAAATTAGTTAACATGAAACGAACACAACAGTTAGACAACCGTTTTCAGGTCTTGACATTTTTGAGTAGATTTCACTCAGGAACATTCACATGGTAGAAGGAGAAGGAGAAGAGGACCAAGGTGCAGCGTGGGAGAAGGAGAAGAGGACCAACGTGCAGCGTGGTAGAAGGAGAAGGAGAAGAGGACCAAGGTGCAGCGTGGTAGAAGGAGAAGGGGAAGAGGACCAACGTGCAGCGTGGTAGAAGGAGAAGGAGAAGAGGACCAAGGTACAGCGTGGTAGAAGGAGAAGGAGAAGAGGACCAAGGTGCAGTGTGGGAGAAGGAGAAGGAGAAGAGGACCAAGGTGCAGCATGGTAGAAGGAGAAGGAGAAGAGGACCAAGGTGCAGAGTGGTAGAAGGAGAAGGAGAAGAGGACCAAAGTGCAGCGTGGTAGAAGGAGAAGGGGAAGAGGACCAACGTGCAGCGTGGTAGAAGGAGAAGGAGAAGAGGACCAAGGTACAGCGTGGTAGAAGGAGAAGGAGAAGAGGACCAAGGTGCAGTGTGGGAGAAGGAGAAGGAGAAGAGGACCAAAGTGCAGCGTGGTAGAAGGAGAAGGAGAAGAGGACCAAGGTGCAGTGTGGGAGAAGGAGAAGGAGAAGAGGACCAAGGTACAGCGTGGGAGAAGGAGAAGGAGAAGAGGACCAAGGTGCAGTGTGGGAGAAGGAGAAGGAGAAGAGGACCAAGGTGCAGTGTGGGAGAAGGAGAAGGAGAAGAGGACCAAGGTGCAGTGTGGGAGAAGGAGAAGGAGAAGAGGACCAGGGTGCAGCGTGGTAGAAGGAGAAGGAGAAGAGGACCAAGGTGCAGCGTGGTAGAAGGAGAAGAGGACCAAGGTGCAGCGTGGAGAAGGAGAAGAGGACCAAGGTGCAGCGTGGTAGAAGGAGAAGGAGAAGAGGACCAAGGTACAGCGTGGTAGAAGGAGAAGGAGAAGAGGACCAAGGTGCAGTGTGGGAGAAGGAGAAGGAGAAGAGGACCAAGGTACAGCGTGGGAGAAGGAGAAGGAGAAGAGGACCAGGGTGCAGCATGGTAGAAGGAGAAGGAGAAGAGGACCAAGGTGCAGCGTGGTAGAAGGAGAAGGAGAAGAGGACCAAGGTACAGCGTAGGAGAAGGAGAAGAGGACCAGGGTGCAGCGTGGTAGAAGGAGAAGGAGAAGAGGACCAAGGTGCAGCGTGGTAGAAGGAGAAGGAGAAGAGGACCAAGGTACAGCGTAGGAGAAGGAGAAGAGGACCAGGGTGCAGCGTGGTAGAAGGAGAAGGAGAAGAGGACCAAGGTGCAGCGTGGTAGAAGGAGAAGGAGAAGAGGACCAAGGTACAGCGTAGGAGAAGGAGAAGAGGACCAGGGTGCAGCGTGGTAGAAGGAGAAGGAGAAGAGGACCAAGGTACAGCGTAGGAGAAGGAGAAGAGGACCAGGGTGCAGCGTGGTAAGTATTCATAATGCGTTTAATAAATACGAACACTTGAACAAAAACAACAAACGAACAGTTCTGCAAGGTGCAATATACAAAACAGAAAACAACTACCCACAAACACAGGTGGGAACAGGCTACCTAAGTATGGTTCTCAATCAGAGACAACTATTGATGGCTGCCTCTGATTGGGAACCATACCAACCATACCATACAAACACATAGAAATACAACACCCAGAACAAAACATAGAATGAAAAACATAGAATGCCCACCCCAACTCACGCCCTGACCAAACCAAACTAGAGACATAATAAAAAAGGAACTACGGTCAGGACGTGACATCATTCCATAATTGTTTAATCCTGAAACTCCCCATTCCTTAACGATTACAAGCTTACCCATAATGATGCCGACACCACTATGCTTGAAAATATGGAGAGTGGTACTCAGTTGAATTTGCCCCAAACAACACTTTGTATTCAGGACAAAAAAGTTAATCGCTTTGCCACATTTTTGGCAGTATTAGTGCCTTGTTGCAAACAGGATGCATGTTTTGGAATAATTTATTCTGTACAGGCTTCCTTCTTTTCACTCTGTCAATTCGTTTCAGTATTGTGGAGTATCTACAATGTTGTTGATCCATCCTCAGTTTTCTCCTATTACAGCCATTAAACTCTTACTGTTTTAAATCAATCAATCAAACTGATTAATAAAGCTTTTTTTTACATCAGCAGATGTCAGTATTTATTCAGAAACCCAGCCGAAAACCCCAAACAGCAAGCACTGCAGATGTAGAAGCACGGTGGCTAGGAAAAACTCCCAAGAAAGTCATGAACCTAGGAAGAAACTTAGAGAGGAACCATGTTCTGAGGGGATGGCCAGTCCAGTTCTAGCTGTGCAGGTGGAGATTATATAAATGGTCATTAATAAGGCAAGATTGTTTTTTAAGATATTCAAATGCTCATAGATGACCAGTAGGGTCAAATAATACTCACAGTGGTTATAGCGGGTGCAACAAGTCAACACCTCAGGAGTAAATGTCAGTTGCTTGTTCATAGCTGAGAATTCAGAGATCAAGACAGCAGGAGAGAGAGAGAGAGAGAGAGAGAGAGAGAGAGAGAGAGAGAGAGAGAGAGAGACAGAGAGAGAGAGAGACACAGAGAGAGAGACAGAGAGAGAGAGACACAGAGAGAGACAGAGAGAGAGAGAGAGAGAGAGAGAGTGTCTCATAACAGCAGGTCCGGTGAACAGGTCAGGGTTCCATAGCCGCAGGCAGAACAGCTGAATCAGCAGCACTACCAGGTGGACTGGGGATGGGGACAGCAAGGAGTTGTAGTCCTGAGGCATGGTCCTAGGGCTCAGTTATTCCAGTATGGAAGAGAAAGAGAGAGCGAGATGGGAGAAGTAGAAGGAGTATTCTTACATTCACACAGGACACCAGATAAGACAGAAGAAATATATTAGACAGGACAGACTGACCCTAGCCTCCTGGCCCATAGTCTATTGTAGCATAGATACTGGGGACTGAGACAGGCGGGCCGGGGTACACTGTGATACCGTCCGGTGAAAACCCCCCTTATCAGGGCCAACCAGGCAGGATATAACCACACTCACTCTGCCAAAGCACAGCCCCCACACCACTCGAGGGATATCAACAGACCACCAACTTACTACCCTGAGACAAGGCTGAGTATAGCCCACGAAGATCTCCTCCACCACACGAGCTCGAGGGGGCGCAAAACCGGACGGGAAGATCACGTCAGTGACTCAACCCACTCAAGGCGACTATTGCGAAAAAGCCTGACAAGATGTGATACACTTCTCCCAAGGATGGCATGGCAGAGCACTAGCAAGACAGTGACTCAGCCCCTGTAATAGGGTCAGAGCCCCCGTAATAGGGTCAGAGCCCCCGTAATAGGGTCAGAGGCAGAGAATCCCACTGGAGAGAAGGCAGCCGGCCAGGCAGAGAAGTAAACGGCAAGGCACTGGAGTGACGAACCAACCTTGCCGTTCACCTTCACACTCCTGGGCCAGACTACACTCAATCATAGGACCTACTGAAGAGATGAGTCTTCAGTAAAGACTTAAAGGTTGAGACCGAGTCTGCGTCTCTCACATGGGTAGGCAGACCATACAATAAAAATGAAGCTCTGTAGGAGAAAGCCCGGCCTCCAGGAACAATAGGGAGGCCTGTGTCTTGTAGAGAGATAGGTAGGAACAAGTCCATCTAATGCTTTGTAGGTTAGCAGTCAAACCTTGAAGTCAGCCCTAGCCTGACTTCAAGGTTTGTAGAGAGTAATATAATCACCCTGGAGTAATATGATCACCCTGGAGTAATATGATCCCCCTGGAGTAATATGATCCCCCTGGAGTAATATGATCACCCTGGAGTAATATGATCCCCCTGGAGTAATATGATCCCCCTGGAGTAATATGATCCCCCTGGAGTAATATGATCACCCTGGAGTAATATGATCACCCTGGAGTAATATGATCCCCCTGGAGTAATATGATCCCCCTGGGGTAATATGATCACCCTGGAGTAATATGATCCCCCTGGAGTAATATGATCACCCTGGAGTAATATGATCACCCTGGAGTAATATGATCACCCTGGAGTAATATGATCCCCTGGAGTAATATGATCACCCTGGGGTAATATGATCCCCCTGGAGTAATATGATCCCCCTGGAGTAATATGATCCCCCTGGAGTAATATGATCCCCCTGGAGTAATATGAGCACTTTTCGGTAGGCATCAAAGCATGCCATTCCATGAGAGTAGCATTTATTGTTCAACTCGAAGCCCTGAGCCCAATCAATCGTCCATGACAACCAAATCATATCCAACAGAGTAGGCTAATGAGTCCCGAGTTTTCGGGTTATGCCCAGGTAAAACAATTTGGCTAATCTATATTTCCAAGTCCTTTTCTTGAAGATGAAGATCAATGGGTATTCAATTCATTTGAATGACTGGAAATCTGACAGCCTGTAATTACATCACTATCTGTGTTGAAGTAGAAAACAATGGATTAGAAGACGCCGACATCACTCATCAAGTGAAATGCAACATCCTTTTATGGCCAGCTATGTAAACTTGTTAGCCTTGTCTTCAAAAGGAACATTTTACACATTGGAACATTTCCTGTCTGTCTGGAGCGAGGTGGGACCTGTTTGTCTTTCTCTGAAGTTTCTCTGTGTGTGCTGACATGCAGGGCTTTATGGGTAATTTGACCCAGGCCGGAGGGCCTGTTACTTACTGGTTCTGGCAGTTAGATAGGTACCCGTTATGGGCGCCGCGTTACTAGGGAACTGTGTTAAATAGAGCGTAGTAGCCGACTTCGCTCACTTCTCCTGAGGGGGTAAGAAACTGAGGTTTGGATGACAGGTCTCCGGCTCAGATACCTCTGGTCCTCTAGCCTCTCATTGGCTTCCACTGTGGGGAAACTGGCATCCAATAGGCCTGCCGCTGTGTCTAACCCTGCCGTGACTCCTACTCAGCAAGCTGGAATGACCTCCCCATGGGAGACTTTCCCTCCCCAGTTTCGCTGCTCCGATGCTATGGAAGGGCTCCTTATGACTACTCTAAAGCTGAGTGAGCCAGAATGGCTCCCCTCACGGCACCTCTCACAGTTTCCCTCTTCCGATGCCATGGAAGGGCTCCTTATGACTACTCTAAAGCTGAGTGAGCCAGAATGGCTCCCCTCACGGCACCTCTCACAGTTTCCCTCTTCCGATGCCATGGAAGGGCTCCTTATGACTACTCTAAAGCTGAGTGAGCCAGAATGGCTCCCCTCACGGCACGTCTCACAGTTTCCCTCTTCCGATGCCATGGAAGGGCTCCTTATGACTACTCTAAAGCTGAGTGAGCCAGAATGGCTCCCCTCACAGCACCTCTCACAGTTTCCCTCTTCCAATGCCATGGAAGGGCTCCTTATGACTACTCTAAAGCTGAGTGAGCCAGAATGGCTCCCCTCACGGCACCTCTCACAGTTTCCCTCTTCCTATTCCATTAGGCTATTTAATGGCACCCACCTTGTTTCCCCCTAACTACTCTAATGATGATTGAGCCGGAATGGAGTTTTCCCCTGCCCTGCTGCAGAATGGTAGTTTCCTGTGGCGAAGAGGGGGAGCAGAGGGCTCTAAGTGCCAACATTAGGCTACTTGTTGAGGCAGGTCTCCTAGGGTGCGTGAAACCGCAGCGGTCCCAGCTGTGCTGTGCTATGCTACACTAACGCTAGGTTACGCTAATGCTATGTTATTTCATGCTACACTAACGCTAGGTTACTCTAGGCCAGCCAACCACACCGACAGTCTCTGGAGTGTGTCTGCCACAGCCCACACACAAACACTGGGGCCAAGCATGAAACCACCTCAGTGGTTAGCCACTGCCACATGCCTCCGCTTGCATCACACGCAAGATTTCTACAGAAAACACTCCTAACACCCAGTACTCTGTAGCTTGAATAAAATAAATATGTGGAATCTAGATACAGTACTTACTGCATCAGTTACTGCATTGGATATTTATAAAGCTATAAAGTATAGGTTCAAAGCTCTTTTCTTGAAGGGTAAAGCTGAGCTGTGAGAGTGTATTTTTAGCATTATGGGTTGTTAGAGAACTGAGTGGCGTGGTTGGTTGTAGTCTGGTAGAAATGTCAGGGTTCCACTCAACACTCTCTGATGTATAACGTTGCTACAGTATCCCGGGCAACACAAACACAGGGCATCCTAGTGATGCTTCCTGAAGACTATTATGGTACTTACGCAACTTACGATGGTGTTCTTAGTGAACACAGAGATGCAGTAGTGTCTTGTTTCTTTCCAAGAAGGTCGCTTGCCTACCTCCAGTCTCATGTCTGTAGACGAGGACATGCGGACGTATTGGTGAATCCACCTAGCAGCTGTCCAACCTCCAGTCTCATGTCTGTAGACGAGGACATGCGGACGTATTGGTGAATCCACCTAGCAGCTGTCCAACCTCCAGTCTCATGTCTGTAGATGAGGACAAGCTGACGTATTGGTGAATCCACCTAGCAGCTGTCAAACCTCCAGTCTCATGTCTGTAGACGAGGACATGCGGACGTATTGGTGAATCCACCTAGCATCTGTCAAACCTCCAAGTCTCTCACCTGCTTACCTTCAAAATATGTTCTTCCGTTTATTCTGTCTTTCTCTGTTGGATGTCTTGGCTGCATCTTACAGTCTCTCAACACGCAAAATATGTTCACAGTTTATTCTGTCTTTCTCTGTTGGATGTCTTGGCTGACTTACACTCAACACGCTTGGCACAGACACACATTACGAAGTATTGGCTGACTTACACTCAACACGCTTGGCACAGACACACATTACGAAGTATTGGCTGACTTACACTCAACACGCTTGGCACAGACACACATTACGAAGTATTGGCTGACTTACACTCAACACGCTTGGCACAGACACACATTACGAAGTATTGGCTGACTTACACTCAACACGCTTGGCACAGACACACATTACGAAGTATTGGCTGAAGGAAATTGATAATGAGAAGATTGTAGGAGCTGTTTGACTAGATTTCAGTTCGGCTTTTGATATTATTAATCATAACCTATTGCTGAAAAAAACTCAGCCTCACATGTGCATCATGTGATTTTAACCAATTGTCTACTAACTGGTTAATGATGTCACTGGAAACAACTATCTTCCTCTGTTTTTTTTACTACAAACCATAGAAACGTGCCATTTTCACATATGTTGATGTTGAAGCGATGTTGGAAAGGATGAATATGAAGTTTAGGAGCAGAGAGGTTGTTTCAAATTGATAATGAGAATATTGTGGGAGCTGTTTGACTAGACTTCAGTGCGGCTTTTGATATCGTTGATCATAACCTATTGCTGAAAAAACTGAAGTGTCATGGATTTACGTCCTCAGCCTTATCATGGGTCAAGGGTGAAATATCTAGTAGAACACAGAGGGTTTCCTTCCTGGAAGCCTCTCTAATGCAAAGCCACTATTGTTTTGTGTTCATACTAATGACCTTCCACTGACCTTGAATAAAGCCTATGTATCTATGTACGCTGATGACTCAGCAGTATACACGCCAGTTGTAACATTCAAACATAGAGCTCCAGTCAGTTATAGAATGGGTAAGGAGCAATAGGCTGGTGCTAAATACTATAACTCAAAAACTAAAAGCCTCTGTTTTGGGGACTAATCACTCGCTCAACTCTAAACATCACCTTGATCTGTTATTGAATAATGTGGTGATTGAGGAAGTTGAGAGGACTAAACTGCTGGGTGTAAAACCCTAGATATCAAGCTGTCATGGTTCTAAAATAGAGACTCAATAGTTGCTAAAATGGGGAGAGATCTCTTTCCTTCCTTCCCTTATTCCCTCCTTCCTTCCATCCCTCCTTCTCTCCTTTCCTCCATCTCTGTCAGTCTCCTCTCAGCCCCTCCTCTTCCTTGACATGACCCTGTGATATTGCTCCAGCTTTTCAAGTGCCTGCCTTCACACAGCCCAGCCAAGATCTCCATTGCATATTTCAACAACAGAAGCAGGGGTCAGTCTAGCAGTCAGTCAGTCACTATGGGGTAGATGTGTCTATATCCCTCCCTTCCTTCCCTGTTCGCTACACTGCCTACTCTCAGGGATTAGTGATGCGTAAAAACAAAGTATGGCCGTTTGAAAGCCTACGTATAGAGTTAACGTAAGGCCCCTTCCTATTTCAATGAGGCAAGTAAGTCAGCATATAGCCACAGTAGTACAGCTGACGCATGGTGCTGCTATTCTTTTCCTCTTCTGACCCAACCATGTCTTCCTCACCCCCAACCAAGTCTTCCTCACCCCCAACCAAGTATTCCTCACCCCCAACCAAGTCTTCCTCACCCCCAACCAAGTCTTCCTCACCCCCAAACACGGCTTCCTCATCCCCAACCAAGTCTTCCTCACCCCCAAACTCGGCTTCCACATCCCCAACCAAGTCTTCCTCACCCCTAAACACAAGGCTCACTCCTCATCCCCAACCAAGTCTTCCTCACCCCCAAACACGGCTTCCTCATCCCCAACCAAGTCTTCCTCACCCCCAAACACGGCTTCCTCATCCCCAACCAAGTCTTCCTCACCCCCAAACACGGCTTCCTCACCCCCAAACACGGCTTCCTCATCCCCAACCAAGTCTTCCTCACCTCCAACCAAGTCTTCCTCACCCCCAAACACGGCTTCCTCATCCCCAACCAAGTCTTCCTCACCCCCAAACACGGCTTCCTCATCCCCAACCAAGTCTTCCTCACCCCTAAACACGGCTTCCTCATCCCCAACCAAGTCTTCCTCACCCCCAACCCCTCCATCCCCACTTCCTCCTCCCAGAAGACAGTCTATCCTTGAGCTTCACCAAGGAGGCCTCTATCTACCGGTTCCCCTCCCATGCATACAGTTAGATGTTTATTCATGTCCAGTGTTTACTTTAACTATACTGTATTTGGCTTACTGTAAAGGTCTGGAAGGTGTTACTGTACAGTATGAGATGTACCTGTATGTATTTCCTACTGTATTTAAGGCCTGGGAAGGTGTTAATGCCATATGAGACTTGAGGAATGCTACACGGCAGAACCTAACTATTTCAATGTAGACCTACAAGTATCTGGCTCAGTGGTTAACATCAAACTGTGGTTAACTAGGCTCATCATATACTGTAACTGACCTGACTCTCTCTCTCTTGGTTTCTTTCTCTGAGTTTCTGTCCCTGTCTCTGTCTGTCTGTCTGTCTGTCTGTCTGTCTGTCTGTCTGTCTGTCTGTCTGTCTGTCTGTCTGTCTGTCTGTCTGTCTGTCTGTCTGTCTGTCTGTCTGTCTGTCTGTCTGTCTGTCTGTCTGTCTGTCTGTCTGTCTGTCTGTCTGTCTGTCTGTCTCTCTCTCTCTCTCTAGTCCACTCTGTCCATTCTCAAAGTAATTGGTGGTTTCTCTGCTTAACACCAAACTGTGGTTTCCTGGATTCACTAACTGGTCACTCTCTCTGTCGGTGTCTTTCTCTGTCTCTCTCTGTCTCTCACTCCCTCTCTCGGTTTGTTTCTCTGTCTCTCTCTGTCTTTCACTCTCTCTCTCGGTTTCTTTCTCTGTGTCTCTCTCTCTCTGTCACTCTGTCTCTCTCTCTCTCGGTTTCTTTCTCTGTCTCTCTCTGTCTCTCTGTCTCTCTGTCTCTCTCTCTCGGTTTCTTTCTCTGTCTCTCTCTGTCTTTCTGTCTCTCTGTCTCTCTCTGTCGGTTTCTTTCTCTGTCTCTCTCTGTCTCTCACTCCCTCTCTCGGTTTGTTTCTCTGTCTCTCTCTGTCTCTCACTCCCTCTCTCTCTCTGTCACTCTGTCTCTCTCTCTCTGTTTCTTTCTCTGTCTCTCTCTGTCTCTCTGTCTCTTTCTGTCGGTTTCTTTCTCTGTCTCTCTCTGTCTCTCTGTCTCTCTGTCTCTCTGTCTCTCTCTGTCGGTTTCTTTCTCTGTCTCTCTCTGTCTCTCACTCCCTCTCTCGGTTTGTTTCTCTGTCTCTCTCTGTCTCTCTGTCTCTCTGTTGGTTTCTTTCTCTGTCTCTCTCTGTCTCTGTCTCTCTCTGTCGGTTTCTTTCTCTGTCTCTCTCTGTCTCTCACTCCCTCTCTCGGTTTCTTTCTCTGTCTCTCTCTCCCTCTCTCAGTTTCTTTCTCTGTCTCTCTCTCTCTCTCTGTCTCTCTCTGTCTCTCTCTGTCTCTCTCTGTTGGTTTCTTTCTCTGTCTCTCTGTCTCTCTCTGTCTCTATGTCTCTCTGTCTCTCTCTGTCTCTCTGTCTCTCTCTGTCTCTATGTCTCTCTGTCTCTCTCTGTCGGTTTCTTTCTCTGTCTCTCTCTGTCTCTCTCTGTTTCTTTCTCTTTTTCACTCTGTTCATTCTCTCTCCACTCTCCTCCATTCCCCAGAATAGTATAGCTGTTATAGCACCATCCATCCAGACCCCCTTTTTTTCTAAGAATACCCTATAATATGTATACCCCATACACAGCACACACCCCCCAACAGACAGTTATAGCGTTGTGGTTTTAACCACCTGGTTTGCAGGCCTCTTGCCACCGTCTCCTCCACAGATAGAGCTGTTTGATGCTGTATCTGGTTGCTTGTTATCAAGACTACGTCTGTCTATAAACCACGAGCAAGTTATTTCCTGTCCACTTCCAAAAGGTCATTACATCGTGTTCGTCACCGTTCCTAGACTAGGTGTTTAGGAAAGCTTTAGTCTTGTCCACTTCCAAAAGGTCATTACATCGTGTTCGTCACCATACCTAGACTAGGTGTTTAGGAACGTTTTAGTCTTGTCCACTTCCAAGAAGGGAATGGTTGCGTGTCACTTTACCTGATGGTGTGGCTCGTTGTTTAGGAGGGTTTATGTCTGGGTATAAGCTTGTTAAGGCTGTGTCTGTAAACTATGAGCTAGCTAGCTTTGTCCCGTCCTTTTCCAAGAAAGGAGCCCCGTCCCTGATGGCGTGGCTAGATCTCTGGGAAGGTTTAGGTCAGGGTATATGCTTGTTAAGTGTCCTCGACTGATTGCTCTCTGTGTTTTCTAGCCCTTTCTTGCAGTCAAATGACCAAATCGCCCTCTAGTGGCTTCGTGGGTGGAATGTATTCATATTTTTCAGAATTAATAAACATGATTTATTATTATTTTAAAGTGTAATATTGGGATGCAAACTCAACATTGAATACATTTCAACCCTATATCTGAAATGGCACAGGTTTCTTCTTTTTTAAGTCCATTACCATGTGTGTGAGGTGTATACTTTTATTCCACAGTAGATTTGTTTACGACTACCAAGAAATACTCTGTGTGATAATATTTAGCCCACTGCAGGAAAAGGTTGTAAACAGTGTTATACAAATAAAGTTGGATTGAATCCAGGTGTGTAGATTCCGTATACAGATCTGAAAGGAAAGATAAGTGTTTCCAATGACATCATCAGTGTGCATCATGTGATTTTAAACAATTGTCTACCAACTGGTTGAATATGTCATCCTATGTAATTATGTCATCCTTTTTTTCCCACAAAACATAGAAACGCGCCATTTTCACAAAAAAAATGTTTATTTTGAGGTGATGCTGGAGATGATGAATATGAAGTATAATTTTGTGTTAATAGTTTACCTCAATGTGGTTTATGTTAATTTAGATTTGATCTTTCTAAACCACAAAGGTCCTTCTGTAGCTCAGTTGGTAGAGCATGGCGCTTGTAACGCCAGGGTAGTGGGTTCGATCCCCGGGACCACCCATACGTAGAATGTATGCACACATGACTGTAAGTCGCTTTGGATAAAAGCGTCTGCTAAATGGCATATATTATATTATATTATATTATTATTATTATTATTATTGAGATAAATAAAAAACAACAGCAACATCACAACACGTTAAGCAACAGGATTATGGGGCTCGAAGACCCTTTCTGTGACTTTCACCACGTTGTTTCAAAACCACAGAGGGAGGACGGGTTCAGGATATCAGAACACGCTTTGGGGGGGGTGCATTCTTCTTAACAAGGCCCACACCTTCTATAAACATGCTACTAAAGCATGCACAGGCAGGAACGCAAGCAGGCCACACACACAAACACACACGCATTTCATCACTTCCATCATCACTGCCAAATGAAGTCATTACCACAGACTTCGCTGCCTCTAGTCCTTTTTAATTAGTATTATTATTATTGTCACTATTATTATCTACAGACATATCTATGAACATGGAGAGCTGGCAGAGAGGTATATTGTTTTCTGGCTCAGAGTTATATAACAAACAAATAAAAACACAGTTTTGTTGCCTGGGGCAGGGTACAATGCCATCTTAAGTCGTCAACTTATGCACATGATTGGAGAAGCTCCCGTGTTCAATTGAACAGGAATTGAACAGGAATTGGCCTGCGCATGTATGTGAACATCCAAATAGTTTTTATTGTCGTTGTATTACTATATATACAGTGCCTTCAGAAAGTATTCAGACCCCTTGCATTTTTCCACATTTTATTACGTTACAGACTTATTCTAAAATGGATTCAATAAATGTTGTTCCTCATAAATCTACACACAATACCCCATAATGACAAAGCGAAAACCGTTTTTTAGACATTCTCGCAAATGTATTAAAATTCAAAAACAGAAATACTTTGGTTACATAAGTGTTAAGACAATTTTCTATAAGACTTGAAATTGAGCTCCGGTGCATCCTGTTTCCATTGATCATCCTTTAGATGTTTCTACACCTTGGAGTCCAACTGTGGTAAATTCAATTGATTGGACATGATTTGGAAAGGTACACACTTGTCAATATAAAGTCCCAAGTCGACCAAGCCATGAGGTCGAAGGAATTGTCCTTAGAGCTCCGAGACAGGATTGTGTCGAGGCACAGATCTGGGGAAGGGTACCAAAAAAATGTCTGCAGCATTGAAGGTCCCCAAGAACACAGTGGCCTCCATCATTCATAAATGGAAGAAGTTTGGAACCACCAAGACTCTTCCTAGAGCTGGCCGCCCGGCCAAGCTGGGCAATCGGGGGAGAAGGGCCTTGGTCATGGAGGTGACCAAGAACCCGATGGTTCTTGGTCACCTCTGGAGATGGGAGAACCTTTCAGAAGGACAATCATCTCTGCAGCACTCCACCAGTCAGGCCTTTATGGGATAGTGGCCAGACGGAAGGCACTCCTCACTAAGGGGCACCTAAAGGATTCTGACCATGAGAAAACAAGATTCTCTGATTGAATCCTTTCTCCTGAATGCCAATCTGGAGGAAACCTGGGACCATCCCTACAGTGAAGCATGGTGGTGACAGCCTCATGCTGTGGGGATGTTTTTCAGTGGCAGGGACTCGGAGACTAGTCAGGATCGAGGGACAGATTAACGGAGCAAAATACAGAGATATCCTTGATGAAAACCTCTACAGAGCGGAGCTCAGACTGGAGCGAAGGTTCACCTTCCAACAGGACAACAACCCTAAGCACACAGCCAAGACAACGAAGGAGTTGCTTCAGGACAAGTCTCTGAATGTCCTTGAGTGGCCCCGCCAGATCCCGGACTTTAATCCGATCGAACATCTCTGGAGAGACCTGAAAATAGATGTGCAGCGATGCTCCCCATCCAACCTGATAGAGCGTAAGAGGATCTGCAGAGGATAATGGGAGAAACTCCCTAAATACAGGTGTTCCAAGCCTGTAGCATCAGACCCAAGAAGACTCAAGGCTGTAATCGCTGCCAATGGTGCTTCCACAAAGTACAGCGTAAAGGGTCTGATTACTTACATTATGTAAATGTTATATTTTCGTTAAAAAAATTAAAACATTTTCAAACATTTCTAAAAATCATTTATGCTTTATAATTATGGGGTATTGTGTGTAGGGCCTCCCTCATCTCTCCTAGTGGTGATAGTGGGGTAGGGCCTTCCTCATATCTCCTAGTGGTGGTGTAGGGCCTCCCTCATTTCTCCTAGTGGTGATAGTGGGGTAGGGCCTTCCTCATCTCTCCTAGTGGTGGTGTAGGGCCTCCCTCATCTCTCCTAGTGTTGGGGTAGGGCCTCCCTCATCTCTCCTACTGGTGATAGTGGGGTAGGGCCTTCCTCATCTCTCCTAGTGGTGGGGTAGGGCCTCCCTCATCTCTCCTAGTGGTGGGGTAGGGCCTCCCTCATCTCTCATGGTGGTGGTGTATGGCCTCCCTCATCTCTCCTGGTGGTGGTGTAGGGCCTTCCTCATCTCTCCTAGTGTGGGGGTAGGGCCTCCCTCATCTCTCCTGGTGGTGGTGGTGATGGTGGGGTAGGGCCTCCCTCATCTCCCCAGGTGGTGGTGGTGATGGTGGGGTAGGGCCTCCCTCATCTCTCCTGGTGTGGTGGTGATGGTGGGGTAGGGCCTCTCTCATATCTCCTGGTGTGGGGGTAGGGCCTCTCTCATCTCTCGTGGTGTGGGGGTAGGGCCTTCCTCATCTCTCCTAGTGTGGGGGCAGGGCCTACCTCATCTCCCCTGGTGGTGGTGGTGATGGTGAGGTAGGGCCTCCCTCATCTCTCCTGGTGTGATGGTGATGGTGGGGTAGGGTCTCCCTCACCTCTCCTGCTGGTGATAGTGGGGTAGGGTCTCCCTCACCTCTCCTGGTGGTGATAGTGGGGTAGGGTCTCCCTCACCTCTCCTGGTGGTGATAGTGGGGTAGGGTCTCCCTCACCTTTCCTGCTGGTGATAGTTGGGTAGGGTCTCCGTCACCTTTCCTGCTGGTGATAGTGGGGTAGGGTCTCCCTCACCTTTCCTGCTGGTGATAGTGGGGTAGGGTCTCCCTCACCTTTCCTGCTGGTGATAGTGGGGTAGGGTCTCCCTCACCTCTCCTGCTGGTGATAGTGGGGTAGGGTCTCCCTCACCTCTCCTGGTGGTGATAGTGGGGTAGGGTCTCCCTCACCTCTCCTGGTGGTGATAGTGGGGTAGGGTCTCCCTCATCTCTCCTGGTGTTGGTGGCAAGGCAGCAGCTAATCTTCCTGGGGTCCAGCAAAATTAAGGCAGTTATCATTTTAAAAAACATTACACTACATCTACAACAGATTTCACAACACATTAAGTGTGTGCCCTCCGCCCCCTACTCTACTACCACATGTCTACAACACATAGTCCGTGTTACGTACGTGTGTGTATAGTGAGTATGTTATTGTGTGGTGGTATGCATGTGTCTGTGACTGTTTGTTACTTCACAGTACCCCATGTTCCATAAGGTGTGTTGTTATCTTTTATCTGTTGTATCTGTCAAATCTAATGTTACTTGATGAGTTACTTGATGTGGAATAGAATTCCATGTAGTCATGGCTATGTAGTACTGGGTGCCTCCCATACTCTGTCTGGACTTGGAGACTGTGAAGAGACCTCTGGCGGCATGCATTGTGGGGTACGCATGGGTGTCCGAGCTGTGTGCCAGTAGTTCAAACAGACACCTCTGTGCATTCAACATGTCAATACCTCTCACAAATACAAGTAGTGATGAAGTCAATCTCTCCACTTTGAGCCAGGAGAGATTGACTTGAATATTATTCAATGTTAGCTATCTGTGTAAATCTAAGGGCCAGCCTTGCTGCCCTGTTCTGAGCCAATTGCAATTTTCCTAAGTCCCTCTTTATTGAACCTGACCACACGAACAGTAGTCCAGGTGAAACAAAACTAGGGCCTGTAGGACAGGCCCTGTTGATAATGCTGTTAATAAGAAGGCAGAGCAGTGCTTTATTATGGACAGATTTCTCCCCATTTTAGCTACTGTTGTATCAATATGTTTTGACCATGATACCTCAACTTGCTCAATTACCACATTATTTATTATAAGATTTAGGTTTAGGGTTTACTGAATGATTTGTCCTAAAAACAATGCTTATAGTTTTTTAAATATTCAGGACTAACTTATTCCTTGCCACCCAATCTGAAACGAACTGCAGCTCTTTGTTAAGTCATTTCAGTCACTGTGGTACCTGACATGTATAGTGTTGAGTCATCCGCATATATAGACACACTGACTTTACTCAAGGCATGTCGTTAGTAATGATTGAACAAAAGTAAGGGGCCTAGACAGCTGCCCTGGGGAATTCCTGATTCTACCTGGATTATGTTGGAGAGGCTTCCATTAGAGAACACCCTCTGTGTTCTGTTAGACAGGTGACTATTTATCAACAGTATAGCAAGGGGTGTAAAGCTCTTGCTATACATTTTTCCAGCAACACACTATGATTGGTGGTAGTGGGGTAGGGCCTCTCCCCTTTCGGAGACCAAACCAGCTCAATGTCACTCTAAACTGTAGATCCTGGTTTCTCTGCCAAAACTGAAGCCGAAGAGGGGTTAAAGGTGGTGTAGAGATGGGTGTGGATAGGTGAATGGAGGGATCGTTGATTTTGATCCCGGGGCTATGGAGTTACAGGTGTACTCGTCTCTGGATGGGAGGAATGTGAGGAGGACAAAAGAACGACTGAACAAAGTAAATGAGTACAGGGTGATGTCTCCGCATGTAGAGGACACCGCTTAGACTTGTTACCTGAGGCTCTACTATTTGTCTTACTTATCCGCCATCCCTACCATCCCTCTCCCTCCATCCATCCACCCCCCCCACCTCCCTCCCTCCCTCCCTCTCCAGCCCCCATCCATCCCCCTCCAGCCCTCCATCCATCCCCCTCCCTCCCTCCCCATCCATCCCTCTCCATCCCCCTCCCTCCCTCCCTCCATCCATCCCCCTCCAACCCTCCATCCATCCCCTCCAGCCCTCCATCCATCCCCTCCAGCCCTCCATCCCCCTCCAGCCCTCCATCCACCCATCCATCCCCCTCTAACCCTCCATCTGTCCACCTCGATCCATCCCTCTCCAATCTAATCTCAATTCCAGTGTACATGAAATACATGATCCATTACAGAATAACTCAGAGTAAATGACTATCACCAATAGGCTAAGACTTAACGTGGTGACACGTGTCTTCAGTTCAGAATCACCTGTAAGACAAAAAAAACTGTGTGTGATACACACAGGAGCTTGGTGGAAAGTTCTCAAAGTTTGAACAAATTCCTTTTAACCAAATTCCAGCTCAACTCACCCCCAACTTGAATTTTTTTTTCAATTGCACTTTGCTATTGAAAAGAAAAGACAGGAAAACACAGGCAGATTCTAACCTAATCAACTCAATGTAATTGATAGGAGCGCTGTGTCACTCCTCTTTGAACTGTCCGCCGTCCAATGAACAAAATA
Source organism: Oncorhynchus gorbuscha (assembly GCF_021184085.1). Classification (NCBI taxonomy): domain Eukaryota; kingdom Metazoa; phylum Chordata; class Actinopteri; order Salmoniformes; family Salmonidae; genus Oncorhynchus; species Oncorhynchus gorbuscha. The sequence goes on from NC_060193.1 coordinate 11,437,157, forward strand.
ACCCAGTTTCCCTGTAACAATAAATACATAGTACTTGCATTACAATAAAACATGTACAAATGCATTACCCTTTAGGAACTCTTGAAACAATACAATCTCATTGTATCCCCTTTTCTCATTGTGTCCCCTTTCCTCAGTGTGTCCCCTTTTCTCAGTGTCCCCTTTTCTCAGAGCGTCCCCTTTTCTCAGAGCGTCCCCTTTTCTCAGTGTTCCCTTTTCTCAGAGCGTCCCCTTTTCTCAGTGTCCCCTTTTCTCAGTGTCCCCTTTTCTCAGAGCGTCCCCTTTTCTCAGTGTGTCCCCTTTTCTCAGAGCGTCCCCTTTTCTCAGTGTGTCCCCTTTTCTCAGAGCGTCCCCTTTTCTCAGTGTCCCCTTTTCTCAGAGCGTCCCCTTTTCTCAGTGTGTCCCCTTTTCTCAGTGTCCCCTTTTCTCAGAGTGTCCCCTTTTCTCAGTGTCCCCTTTTCTCAGTGTGTCCCCTTTTCTCAGTGTGTCCCCTTTTCTCAGTGTCCCCTTTTCTCAGAGCGTCCCCTTTTCTCAGTGTGTCCCCTTTTCTCAGAGCGTCCCCTTTTCTCAGTGTCCCCTTTTCTCAGAGCGTCCCCTTTTCTCAGTGTGTCCCCTTTTCTCAGTGTCCCCTTTTCTCAGAGTGTCCCCTTTTCTCAGTGTGTCCCCTTTTCTCAGTGTCCCCTTTTCTCAGTGTCCCCTTTTCTCAGAGCGTCCCCTTTTCTCAGTGTCCCCTTTTCTCAGAGCGTCCCCTTTTCTCAGAGCGTCCCCTTTTCTCAGTGTCCCCTTTTCTCAGTGTGTCTCCTTTTCTCAGTGTGTCCCCTTTTCTCAGTGTGTCTCCTTTTCTCAGTGTGTCCCCTTTTCTCAGTGTGTCCCCTTTTCTCATTGTATCCCCTTTTCTCATTGTGTCCCCTTTCCTCAGTGTGTCCCCTTTTCTCAGTGTCCCCTTTTCTGTGTCCCCTTTTCTCAGTGTTCCCTTTTCTCAGAGCGTCCCCTTTTCTCAGTGTCCCCTTTTCTCAGTCCCCTTTTCTCAGAGCGTCCCCCTTTTCTCAGTGTGTCCCCTTTTCTCAGAGCGTCCCCTTTTCTCAGTGTGTCCCCTTTTCCAGTGTCCCCTTTTCTCAGAGCGTCCCCTTTTCTCAGTGTGTCCCCTTTTCTCAGTGTCCCCTTTTCTCAGAGTGTCCCCTTTTCTCAGTGTCCCCTTTTCTCAGTGTGTCCCCTTTTCTCAGTGTGTCCCCTTTTCTCAGTGTCCCCTTTTCTCAGAGCGTCCCCTTTTCTCAGTGTGTCCCCTTTTCTCAGAGCGTCCCCTTTTCTCAGTGTCCCCTTTTCTCAGAGCGTCCCCTTTTCTCAGTGTGTCCCCTTTTCTCAGTGTCCCCTTTTCTCAGAGTGTCCCCTTTTCTCAGTGTTTCTCAGTGTCCCCTTTTCTCAGAGCGTCCCCTTTTCTCAGTGTCCCCTTTTCTCAGAGCGTCCCCTTTTCTCAGAGCGTCCCCTTTTCTCAGAGCGTCAGTGTCCCCTTTTCTCAGTGTGTCTCCTTTTCTCAGTGTGTCCCCTTTTCTCAGTGTGTCTCCTTTTCTCAGTGTGTCCCCTTTTCTCAGTGTGTCCCCTTTTCTCAGTGTGTCCCCTTTTCTCAGTGTGTCCCCTTTTCTCAGTGTGTCTCCTTTTCTCAGTGTGTCCCCTTTTCTCAGTGTGTCTCCTTTTCTCAGTGTGTCCCCTTTTCTCAGTGTGTCTCCTTTTCTCAGTGTGTCCCCTTTTCTCAGTGTGTCTCCTTTTCTCAGAGCGTCCCCTTTTCTCAGTGTCCCCTTTTCTCAGAGCGTCCCCTTTTCTCAGAGCGTCCCCTTTTCTCAGAGCGTCCCCTTTTCTCAGTGTCCCCTTTTCTCAGTGTGTCTCCTTTTCTCAGTGTGTCTCCTTTTCTCAGAGCGTCCCCTTTTCTCAGTGTCCCCTTTTCTCAGAGCGTCCCCTTTTCTCAGAGCGTCCCCTTTTCTCAGAGCGTCCCCTTTTCTCAGTGTCCCCTTTTCTCAGTGTGTCTCCTTTTCTCAGTGTGTCTCCTTTTCTCAGAGCGTCCCCTTTTCTCAGTGTGTCCCCTTTTCTCAGTGTGTCTCCTTTTCTCAGTGTGTCCCCTTTTCTCAGTGTGTCCCCTTTTCTCAGTGTGTCTCCTTTTCTCAGTGTGTCTCCTTTTCTCAGTGTGTCTCCTTTTCTCAGTGTGTCTCCTTTTCTCAGTGTGTCCCCTTTTCTCAGTGTGTCCCCTTTTCTCAGTGTGTCTCCTTTTCTCAGTGTGTCCCCTTTTCTCAGTGTGTCCCCTTTTCTCAGTGTGTCTCCTTTTCTCAGTGTGTCCCCTTTTCTCAAGGAGAAGAAAGATCTCTGATTAGACATACTCTGTCACTATGGGCGTAGGTATGTATTGTTCAGAGCTGTCTGTTTTGCAAATAGGGATTGAGTTATATTGTTAGCCTAAATTATGACTATGCAATCTACTCATTACATTAGGAAGAGTAGCCTATCTTAAATTTTATGGTGAAAAAATGACTTCCCTAAAGGTGAAACTCACACGCCCCCCATGCATGTGGGCATTTGAAGTCAGCCTTGTTGTGACTTGATAACGTGTATTATGCTTCTATTGATCATCTATTTCACACTGCACAGTAGGTGCTGTTTCACACAGTAAATCAGTCAAATTATGATCAGCTTGTTATGTGGTTGACATTGTTCCACAGACCATTAAACGTGATATTGTGGTGATAATTAATGGCCGTTCCACAGACCGTTAAACGTGATATTGTGGTGATAATTAATGGCCGTTCCACAGACCGTTAAACGTGATATTGTGGTGATAATGAGGTGACTATGAGGAATTAAGTTTAGTTTTCTTTATCATGTGAGCAGAGTGAAAGTACACGTGGGCTGACTGAGTGTTGAGCGCCGAGACGCTTTGACAGGAGGATACCGTGTTGAGGCTGAGGCAGTGTAGAGGCATGTGTGTGTGTGTGTGTCTGCAGTGTTTGCGCCTTATCTGCATCTAACTTACCCCTGAATACCACCAAGTCACCACCCCCGTCAGCCATCTCCTTCAAAACAAATATCGCGTCACCCATCTCCTTCAAAACAAATACCCCGTCACCCATCAGCTGTCTCCTTCATAACAAATACCCTGTCAGCCATCAGCTATCTCCTTCAAAACAAATACCCCGTCAGCCATCAGCTATCCCCATTCATAACAAATACCCCGTCAGCCATCAGCTATCCCCTTCAAAACAAATATCCCGTCAGCCATCAGCTATCTCCTTCAAAACAAATACCCTGTCAGCCATCAGCTATCTCCTTCATAACAAATACCCCGTCAGCCATCAGCTATCCCCTTCAAAACAAATACCCCGTCAGCCATCAGCTATCTCCTTCAAAACAAATACCCTGTCAGCCATCAGCTATCTCCTTCATAACAAATACCCCGTCAGCCATCAGCTATCTCCTTCATAACAAATACCCCGTCAGCCATCGGCTATCTCCTTCAAAACAAATAACAGTCACAACCCCCATATTACACCCCCATAAGGATCATATTACCCAATGACAGCAGAGAGATTGACAGGTAGAACAAAACAACCAATCCATCATCATACTACTGCTGTCAGAACTGAGGCCTTGATTGTGTCCCAAATGATACCCTTTTCCCTACATACTTCACTACTCTGGACCCTGGTCAAAAGTGGTGTATTATAGGGCAATAGTGTACCATTTGGGTTGCAGATGTAGATGAGCCTTGATGGAGTAGCGAGACATAATATAGTCCTCACCACTGATTCATGGTCAGATATTTCTTCATCCCCTTAAACTGTTTTTCATGGAAAATCAAATGTTTTATGCTTAGTCATAGTGAAACACATCAATTCCAGTCTTCATTTTGACAGGTTTGTTGCAAAAGTGATATACGTTGGTCTTGTATGTTGGAAAATCAAGCCATTTTTGCCCCTCGTGGTTTAACTCTACCATTGAAATCGTGATGTCATCTCAAAAGGAAGGGGTTCGGTATGAAATACACAACTCGCCTTACTTGCCAATGGTCTTGGTAAGTGGAGTATATATTTTAATACTAATATATTTTGCATAATGCTTACTTGACTAGACTACTGACGTTACACAACATTCAAATGTAATGGCACATTTCCGCGTAAGACCAATGTTTGGTTACCGTTTCACATCTATGTGCTTTTACAATGAAAAAAAAACATGTCGTCTCTGAGAATTATAGCTCTATATTCCATCATAACAAGAAATAGATGACAACGGTGGTCATGTCAAGTGTTTGTATTTTTTCCTAACTGCTAAAACAGATTGGTGGTACAGTCTGCTAAAACCGTTGGTTCAATGGCTGTGAGTTCTAATCCCACATGGGTTGTTAAACTTTCTTTTTGATCCTTCATTTACAATATTCATCCCATCCCCATGCACTTCTCATTTTGAAAAGTGAAAGCAGACCTGTGAGCGGGGTCACCCTGGTAGTAGTTGTAGGTTTTATATACAGTACCCAAGACCAATCTGTGTGTTAATTCGACCATTGGAAAAAATAATAAAAAGTAAAGATACCTTAATAGAAAATGACTCCGGTAAAAGTGAAAATCACCAGTAAAATACTACTTGAGTAAAATTCTACAAGTATTTGGTTTTAAATTTACTTAAGTATCACAAGTAAATGGAATTGCTCAAATGTACATAAGTATCAAGTATAAACCACTTCAAATTGCTTATATTAAGGAAACCAGATGGCACAATTTTCTTTCTTTTTTTACGGGTACCCAGGGGCACACTCCAATGCTCAGACATCATTTACAAACTAAGCATGTGTGTTTAGTGAGTCTGCCAGATCGGAAACAGTAGGGACCAGGGATGTTCTCTGTTTAGTGAGTCTGCCAGGTCAGAAACAGTAGGGACCAGGGATGTTCTCTGTTTAGTGAGTCTGCCAGGTCAGAAACAGTAGGGACCAGGGATGTTCTCTGTTTCGTGAGTCCTCCAGATCAGAGGCAGTAGTGATGACCAGGGATGTTCTCTGTTTAGTGAGTCCTCCAGATCAGAGGCAGTAGGGATGACCAGGGATGTTCTCTGTTTAGTGAGTCTGCCAGGTTAGAAACAGTAGGGACCAGGGATGTTCTCTGTTTCGTGAGTCCTCCAGATCAGAGGCAGTAGTGATGACCAGGGATGTTCTCTGTTTAGTGAGTCCTCCAGATCAGAGGCAGTAGGGATGACCAGGGATGTTCTCTGTTTAGTGAGTCCTCCAGATCAGAGGCAGTAGGGATGACCAGGGATGTTCTCTGTTTAGTGTGTCCTCCAGATCAGAGGCAGTAGTGATGACCAGGGATGTTCTCTGTTTAGTGAATCCTCCAGATCAGAGGCAGTAGGGATGACCAGGGATGTTCTCTGTTTAGTGAGTCCTCCAGATCAGAGGCAGTAGGGATGACCAGGGATTTCTCTGTTTAGTGAGTCTGCCAGATCAGAGGCAGTAGGGATGACCAGGGATTTCTCTGTTTAGTGAGTCTGCCAGATCAGAGGCTGTAGGGATGACCAGGGATGTTTTCTTGATAATGGTGTGAATTGGACCATTTTCCTGTTGAAATGTAACGAGTACTTTTGGGTGTCAGGGAAAATGTATGGAGTAAAAAGTACATTATTTTCTTTAGGAATGTAGTGAAGTACAAGTAAAAGTTGGCTAAAAGTATAAATTGCAAGGTAAAGTACAGATATCTCCCAAAGACGACTAGTACTTTAAAGTATTTTTACTTAAGTACTTTACACCACCGATCAGCACCTTAACACCGTGGTAACTGTCCCGAGCTGTGGATGCATGTAGCTTTATTATCAGAGCATGCCAGTGGACTTTTGTTAAGTATGTTTTAGTGAGAAAGTGTTGGGATCAGTTACAACGACGTTTCCACACCTCCAAAATGAATATTTATGAGCAATTCCACTCACCCATAACTTCTCACCTGAATGCATTGTTATAAAATATATTTGAAGGGATTGAGCAAAGGCTGAAATTGGGGTTGAGAATGAACCCTTTAAGATCCTCTGATGTCTGTTTAATTGGAGATCCAACTGAAAAGCTATTCCCCAGGTCCAGGTTAGGGCTGCATCACACACGGCACCCTATTAGAGGTTTTCATGGGTCTGTGTGGGCTGGATTTACCCGAGACCCCCGACCCAGGAGCGATTGGGTTCGGGTCTGAAATTCTAACTTGTCCATCGGGTCCGGGTCAGGGCCTGTTTGATTGTCATCGGGTCTCACCATTTTTACTCTCCCTTCCGGGATGGCTACAAGGCCCTCCCCCTCCCTCCCTTCGGCAAATCAGATCATGACTCCATTTTGCTCCTCCCTTCCTATATTCAGAAACTCAAACATGAAGTACCAGTGCTAAGGTCTATTCAACGCTGGTGATAGCAAACAAAGACACCCCCACCTCCTATATATCCTCCCCTCCCGAGCTACCTTGTGAGGGGTCCACTCCTCTCTCTGGGGGGGGGGGGTCAGGTGGGCTCTAGCAAAGGGATTTGGTTATCCCTTGTCAAATAGTTAGAGAGTTCGATATCCTGTAGAAACATGTTAGAAAGAGGCCTAGTTTTGTCTTTGTGTATAAAGGGGGGTTGTGTGTTTGTGCGTGTGTGTGTATGCGTATGCTAGCTAATGCTCCAGTCTGAGCCAGGTAGAGAGAGAGCACTTCCAGCCAGGAATGTAATGTTTAAGGCTGTCAGGAGATACTGTACTATTTAAAAAAAAATGTTGCTTTGCATCTGTCTCTCTCTCTCTTTTCTCTCTCTGTCTTTGTCTGACTCTGTCTGTCTTTTCTCTTTCTCTCTCTCAATTCATTTCAAAGGGGCTTTATTTATCAAAGCAAGTGAAATAAACAGACAAAAGTGAGAAAAAACAAAAACGATAAATTAACAGTCAATTTTGCAGTCAAATAGTTTTAAAAAACAAGTGCCTTGTTGCAAACAGGATGCAAGTTTTGGAAAATGTTGATTTATGTACATGCTTCCTTCTTTGCACTCTGTCATTTAGGTCAGTATTGTGGAGTAACTACAATGTTGTTGATCCATCCTCAGTTTTCTCCTGTCACCATTAAACTCTGTACGTGTTTTAAAGTCACCATTGTCCTCATGGTGAAATCCCTGAGCGGTTTCCTGTAGAAAATAGTACAAATAAAGAAAAACCCTCGAATGAGCAGCTGTTCTATAACTTTTGACTGGTAGTGTAATTCCACTATGGGTTACTGTGTGTAGGCTAGTGAAGGATAGTGAAGGCTAGTGAAGGATAGTGTAGGCTAGTGAAGGCTAGTGAAGGCTAGTGAAGGTCAGTGAAGGCTAGTGAAGGATAGTGTAGGCTAGTTAAGGCTAGTGAAGGATAGTGAAGGATAGTGTAGGCTAGTGAAGGTCAGTGAAGGCTAGTGAAGGATAGTGTAGGCTAGTTAAGGCTAGTGAAGGATAGTGAAGGATAGTGTAGGCTAGTGACGGCTCGTGAAGGATAGTGTAGGCTAGTGAAGGCTAGTGAAGGATAGTGTAGGCTAGTGAAGGCTAGTGAAGGATAGTGAAGGATAGTGTAGGCTAGTGAAGGCTCGTGAAGGATAGTGAAGGATAGTGTAGGCTAGTGAAGGCTAGTGAAGGATAGTGTAGGCTAGTGAAGGCTAGTGAAGGATAGTGAAGGATAGTGTAGGCTAGTGAAGGCTAGTGAAGGATAGTGTAGGCTAGTGAAGGCTCGTGAAGGATAGTGAAGGATAGTGTAGGCTAGTGAAGGCTCGTGAAGGATAGTGTAGGCTAGTGAAGGCTAGTGAAGGATAGTGTAGGCTAGTGAAGGCTAGTGAAGGCTAGTGAAGGATAGTGAAGGCTAGTGAAGGATAGTGAAGGATAGTGTAGGCTAGTGAAGGCTCGTGAAGGATAGTGTAGGCTAGTG
>NC_060193.1:11450080-11480080 GCF_021184085.1 Oncorhynchus gorbuscha
GTGAATTTTGGCCCATTACTCCTGACAGAGCTGGTGTAACTGAGTCAGGTTTGTAGGCCTCCTTGCTCCCACAAGCTTTTTCAGTTCTGCCCACAAATGTTCTATAAGATTGAGGTCAGGGCTTTGTGATGGCCACTCCAATACCTTGACTTTGTTGTCCTTAAGTCATTTTTTTCAATATAGCCACATAATTTTCCTACCTCATGATGCCATCGATATTGTGAAGTGCACCAGTCCCTCCTTCAGCAAAGCACCCCAAAAACATGAGGCTGCCACCCCCTGTGCTTCACGGTTGGGATGGTGTTCTTCAGCTTGCAGCCTCCCCCTTTTTCCTCCAAACATAATGATGGTCACTATGGCCAAACAGTTCTATTTTTGTTTCATCAGACCAGAGAAAATGTATCCGAAAAGTACGACCTTTGTCCCCATGTGCCGTGGCAAAAGGTACTCTTGCACTTTTCGCATCAAAGTACGTTCATCTCTAGGAGACAGAACTCATCTCCTTCCTGAGCGGTATGACGGCTGTGTGGTCCCATGGTGTTTATACTTGCGTACTATTGTTTGTACAGATGAACGTGGTACCTTCAGGCGTTTGGAAATTGCTCCCAAGGATGAACCAGACTCTATAGTTTTTTTTCAGAGGTCTTGGCTGATTTCATTTGATTTTTCCCATGATGTCAAGCAAAGAGGCACTGAGTTTGAAGGTAGGCCTTGAAATACATCCACAGCTAGACCTCCAATTGATTCAAATCATGTAAATTAGCCTATCAGAAGCTTCCAAGGCCATGACATAATTTTCTGTAATTTTCCAAGCTGTTTAAAGGCACAGTCAACTTAACGTATGTAAATTTCTGACCCACTGGAATTGTGATACAGTGAATTATAAGTGAAATACTCTGTCTGGAAAGAAGTGTTGGAAAAGTTACGAGAGAGAAATGGAGAGAAATGGAGGACAGGGAGAGGGATGGAGGACAGGGAGAGGGATGGAGGACAGGGAGAGGGATGGAGGACAGGGAGAGGAATGGAGGACAGGGAGAGGGATGGAGGACATTGAGAGGGATGGGGGACATTGAGAGGGATGGGGGACATTGAGAGGGATGGAGGACATTGAGAGGGATGGGGGACAGGGAGAGGGATGGGGGACATTGAGAGGGATGGGGGACAGGGAGAGGGATGGAGGACAGGGAGAGGTAGAGGTTTGTGTATGTGGAAAGAGAGAGAGAGAGATGTGTGTGTGTGGAGAGAAAGTGTGTAATATGAACAATTAATCAAACAGTACCGACCCCCTCTTTAGCTATTTGACACACACACACACACACACACACACACACACACACACACACACACACACACACACACACACACACACACACACACACACACACACACACACACACACACACACACACACACACACACACACACACACACACACACTCCCTGGGTGGGCTCGCTACCCCTCTACTCACCTACAGGGGAGGTCTGTAGCATCAGACGTAACGCTAGGCTAGCATCCCAAATGGCAACCTAGTTCCGACTATATAAATAGTGCACTACTTTTGACCAGATCTCCATGGGCCATAGTAAAAAATAATGCACTATATAAGGAATAGGTTGCCATTTGGGATGCTAGCCTACCATTAAGCTCTCAGCCATAAATCCATCACAGTGGTTATAGGTCTAAGCTGATGTGCAGTGAGGGGCATGCTGCTGTCACTCTAAACCATGAGCACAAAACATATTGTGAGTCAAAAACAGCTAAGAGAGGAAACTGAAATGTTAAGGTTAGGCAGTTTCAAGATCCTAACTATGGTGGTGAAGCACATGAAGTAGAAACGTTTAGTTAAACAACACAGTGGCAAGGGGAACCAGTGGCCCAATAGCATAAGGTTTAGGATAAGACATAGATATATATAGGTCATACATTAAAGACAGACGACCCTATAGGGTTGAAAGAAAGAGGACACTAAACTGCATCGAGGTATAACCCAGGTCTCTGTAATTAAGCCAAAACCAATTACCTCCATTGTGCCTCTACATCTATTAAATAGGTAGGGCTGTACTCAACAATCTCACCTACAATGGCTGCATTCAACAGGTAGCAGTAGGAAGCTAAGCTAACACTCCTTTGAAACCAAACCCGAATGGCTAAGGAGAGGAGCTTCAAGGCTGGAATAGAAAAGATAGAAGGTAGCTGGAATTTGAACTGTTCCGGGATATCGTTGGTCTCTGCTCAGTAGCGTGGAAACAAGGATTAGGAATAGTTGACAGGTAGTAATTAAAAAGACGACGATAACATTCCGAGATTCTCATTCCGTATTTAACCAGTTGTGTCCTGGGCCAGTGTCTTCAATCCTCATTTCACTTTGGATTCTAACAATAGGTTCTAGCTCTATAGTAACTCATTGTTCATCAGCCCACATATTGTTTGTTTTGATGATGATGTAATTCTGATGCCGGACTCTAAAGTCTGTATTCTACTTCTCCGGTTCGAACACCTCCTACTCGTGCTCAGCCATTAACAGACGTGTCGGTTATTTTTTTGTTTTTTTTAAAACAACTAATCGACTGTCGTTGGTTCAGTTATTAGAATTCCATGTATTATTATTTATGTGATCTCACTGCGCACATTCCACAGTTTCCTTAGAGATGAATCAGATCCAGCCTGAACTATGAGATGTTGTAGTTTCCAACAGGCCAGTATTCTACGTAGTTTAACACATAAAACGTGGTAATGACCATAACCCATTGCACATCTACTTGTCCGGTCTGTATTTCTTTTACGCCTGCTACGGAAGATGCAGAAGAATACGCAATCGTGAGGTGATATAGAGAGCAGCTGATCCATAGAGTTTCCCAGGCCGGTAGTGTCACAAGCCTACCACTCTCCACCCTCCTGACCTATAAAGTTACCCTCCTGCAAACAGGGGCCCCTTGGGGCCTCTTAAGGAGCTCACATGGAGCACTTGGTGCCTGGGGACGGACCGGTTTAAAATCTAACAAAGTGTAGTGTTTGATTCTCTCTCTCTCTCTCTCTCTCTCTCTCTCTCTCTCTCTCTCTCTCTCTCTCTCTCTCTCTCTCTCTCTCTCTCTCTCTCTCTCTCTCTCTCTCGCTCTCTCTCTCTCTCTCTCTCTCTCTCTCTCTCTCACCCTATAAGAAATGCAGGTTACATAGCAGCACTCTGTTTGTGACTGAGATGTGATTTTATCTCTTCTATAGTGTTTCTCTCTCTGAATATTTGAATATTTCCTCCACTGAGTTGTTAGGCTGAGAGATAGGGGGACATTGTAGTGTAATATCTTCCTGTAGCCGAGGTAAGGACCCAATTATCATTCTAAAGGGCCTACTGGGAGGGGGGTATGTGTGCTGTATGTGTGCTGTGCCCTGTTGGTCCCCTTAGAAATGTCCGAAGCACAGCTGCCCACGGGGTTAAAGGGTCATCTATAGTGTTCCACTCCTGTAAAAAAAACTCTCTCACTGATGGCTTTGTCTCTGGTGCGGAGAGTACAACCCCCCCCCCCCCCATCCAGTGCAGGTCGGCCCTTTCTGTTGGTTCTGTTTGAGGGGGGGGGCTTCCTTGTTTTTCTGAGTTGACAGAAAGAGAGAAAGATCTGCTGCATCTGTCCCCAACGAAGGAGGGCCTACAGCAGCACCTAGATGTTCTGCACAGATTCTGTCAGACCTGGGCCCTGACAGTAAGTCTCAAGCAAGACCAAAATAATGGTGTTCCAGTCGCCAGGACCACAAATACAAATTCCATCTAGACACTGTTGCCCTAGAGCACACAAAAACTATACATACCCTTGCCAATACATCATCGCCACAGGTAACTTCCACAAAGCTGTGAACGAGCTGAGAGACAAGGCAAGAAGGGCCTTCTATGCCGTCAAAAGGAACATAAGATTCGACATACCAATTAGGATCTGGATAAAAATACTATAATCAGTCATAGAACCCATTGCCCTTTATGGTTGTGAAGTCTGGGGTCCGCTCACCAACTAAGAAGTCACAAAATGGGACAAATACCAAATTGAGAATTCTGTAAAAAAATATCCTCTGTGTACAACGTAAAACACCAAATAATGCATGCAGAGCAGAATTAGGCCGATACCCGCTAATTATCAAATCTAAATCATGAGTAAACAAAAAGATAATTACTTGACACATTGGAAAGAATTTACATAAAAACTAAGCAAATTCGAATGCTATTTGGCCCTAAACAGAGAGTACACAGTGGCAGAATACCTGACCACTGTGACTGACCCAAAATTAAGGAAGTCTTTGACTATGTGCAGATTCAGTGAGCATAGCCTTGCTATTGAGAAAGGCCGCCATAGGCAGACCTGGCTCTCAAGAGAAGACAGGCTATGTGCACACTGCCCACAAAATGAGGTGGAAACTGAGCTGCACTTCCCAACCTGTCCAATGTATGACCATATTAGAGACACATATTTCCCTCAGATTACACAGATCCACAAAGAATTCAAAACAAATCCAATTTTGATAAACTCCCCTATCGATTGGGTGAAATACCACAGTGTGCATCACAGCAGCAAGAATTGTGACCTGTTGCCACAAGAAAAGGTCAACCAGTGAAGAACAAACACGATTGTAAATACAACTCACATTTATTTATTTTCCCTTTTGTACTTTAACTATTTGCACATCATTACAACACTGTATATAGACATAATATGACATTTAAAATGTCTTTATTCTTTTGGAACTTCTGTGAGTGTAATGTTTACTGTACATTTTTTTATTGTTTATTTCACTTTTGTTTAATATCTATTTCACTTGCTTTGGCAACGAAAACATATGTTTCCCATGTCAATAAATTGAAATTGAATTGAGAGAGCCGTAAATTAAAGTGGAGCTCTCTATCGCTTCTCCTCTCTTTCTCCTCCTCCTCTCCTATTCTTTCTCTTTTTCTCTATCAGTGATAGAACATTATATCTGATTGCAATGGAATTCTGCTTATGCATCTTGTCTAAGAACAGCCCTGAGCCGTGGTATATTGGCCATATAACACTCCCCTTGGGCCTTATTAATTAAGTGTATCTGAGAGATTCATTGATGGTGTGTCATTTTGTGGGGTAATAGAGTGAAAATGGTTTCCGTGTCAAGTCTATATGCTGAACCCAAGTCACTGCTCTTCCTTCTACTCTCCTACTCCTCCTTCTAGGGAATGTTCAGGGCTGGTCTTTCCTCCTCTCCCCTCCTCCTTCTAGGGAATGTTCTCTCCCTCCTCCTTCTAGAGAATGTTCAGGGCTGGTTTCTCCTCCTCTCTCCCTCCTCCTTCAAGGGAATGTTCAGGGCTGGTTTTCCCCTCCTCTCTCCCTCCTCCTTCTAGGGAATGTTCAGGGCTGGTTTTCCCCTCCTCTCTCCCTCCTCCTTCTAGGGAATGTTCAGGGCTGGTTTCCCCCTCCTCTCTCCCTCCTCCTTCTAGGGAATGTTCAGGGCTGGTTTTCCCCTCCTCTCTCCCCCCACCTTCAAGGGAATGCTCAGGGCTGGTTTTCCCCTCCTCTCTCCCTCCTCCTTCTAGAGAATGTTCAGGGCTGGTTTTCCCCTCCTCTCTCCCTCCTCCTTCAAGGGAATGTTCAGGGCTGGTTTTCTCCTCCTCTCTCCCCCCACCTTCAATGGAATGCTCAGGGCTGGTTTTCCCCTCCTCTCTCCCTCCTCCTTCTAGAGAATGTTCAGGGCTGGTTTTCCCCTCCTCTCTCCCTCCTCCTTCAAGGGAATGTTCAGGGCTGGTTTTCCCCTCCTCTCTCCCTCCTCCTTCAAGGGAATGTTCAGGGCTGGTTTTCCCCTCCTCTTTCCCTCCTCCTTCAAGGGAATGTTCAGGGCTGGTTTTCCCCTCCTCTCTCCCTCCTCCTTCTAGAGAATGTTCAGGGCTGGTTTTCCCCTCCTCTCTCCCTCCTCCTTCTAGGGAATGTTCAGGGCTGGTTTTCCCCTCCTCTTTCCCTCCTCCAGATCTGTCTATCAGTGTGCCAAGGGGCTTGGAATGCCAGAGAGGGGGATTCATCCCTTGTTCCATCCGTCCCTCCATCCCCCCATCTTGTTGAACAAGAGATATAAAGAGTATTGTGTATTTTTTTTATCTTCTGGAGATTGGGACATATTTTCTTTTATCCCCCCCATTCCTCTCTTCCTCTTTTGTCTCCTTCCCCGTCCTCTCCTCCCGATCCCCCTTCTCTCCTCTCCTCCCCGGATCTAATAGGACTTATCTCCCCACTGAATCAGATACTTGGGAGCCATGCATATGTACCTGTCACACACCTTTCATCCCGCCATCTCCCTCTGATCCCTCCACCCCTCTCTCCTCTATCTGGTCTGTTTTAGGAAGGGGGTAGTTACCATCACATAGCTAGTTACCATCACATAGCCTACATTGCATATCAAGTGTGACTGGCTCATCCATGGATGTACGGAGAAAATGTGTGTTAAGCATGAAACCCACAGACAATATCACAGCTGATAGACAGCTGATAGGTACTACCACAGCACTACCTGCTGCAAGCTGTCCTGGTAGGAACAAACCTGTCATTTATACTTGTAGAATCGCAATGCTCGTCAGTGGCCAACACCTTGACTTTAGGCCAATCAGAGAGCACAAACCACCATGTGGGGGAGCCACCAAAGAAAGAAAAAACATTTTCTCCGTACATCCATGGATGAGCCAGTCACACTTGATATGCAATGTAGGCTATGTGATGGTAACTAGCTAAATGCACAGACGCTATGCACACAACACTAAATCATTCCTCCAAGATAGCTAACCACTAGCTAGTATTGACATTATAATGAAATCACAATGGATTAGTTCGTTTCCGTGAAACTGCAGCCTGTGTTAGCTGCGGAGTAGGTGCAGTGTCCTTAGCTAGCTAGCTATGTTGTGCTAGCTAACAAATATGCTAACATTAGCTAGCTAGCTATGTTGTGCTAGCTAACAAATATGCTAACATTAGCTAGCTAGCTATACTGTCTGTGGGCTGGCACTGGCAGTATGGAATTACAGAGAGAGAATTAAATTATATTCTTTGTCATGGTTTGGAGTATTTTAACAATGATGAGTGCCCGATTTACCTCCAAGGTCTTTGTTGTGTGTACACAGGCAAACGTCTGACAAACCTACCGGTGTGTCTGAGCTTTTAGAGAGAGAGAGAGAGAGAGAGAGAGAGAGAGAGAGAGAGAGAGAGAGAGAGAGAGTGTGTGTGTGTGTGTGTGTGTGTGTGTGTGTGTGTGTGTGTGTGTGTGTGTGTGTGTGTGTGTGTGTGTGTGTGTGTGTGTGTGTGTGTCAGAGAAGGTATACAGGCAATTAAGCACATTTCAACAGCTGTTCTCAGAACTAAGAGTTAGAGGGTAAGTACAGAGGAATTCAACGAGGTTGGGAGCGAGAGGAGAGATGAGAGAACATGAAAATAGGTAATTAGACAAGTATTTAAGGAGAGGGAGAGTAGAGGGAGAGAGAAACTGATGATGAAAGGAGGAATGGAAGGAGAGAGAGTGAGATGAGAAAGGGGAAGGAGAGAGTGAGATGAGAAAGGGGAAGGAGAGAGAGTGAGATGAGAGAAAGGGGAAGGAGAGAGAGTGAGACGAGAAAGGGGAACGAGAGAGAGAGATAAAGGGGAACGAGAGAGGGAGATGAGATAAAGGGGAAGGAGTGAGATGAGAGAAAGGGGAAGGGAGAGAGTGAGACGAGAAAGGGGAAGGAGAGAGAGATTAGAAACAGGGGAAGGAGAGAGAGATGAGATAAAGAAGAATAAGAGAGAGAGAAAGAGAGAGATGAGATAAAGAGGAAGAAGAGAGAGAGAGATAAAGGGGAAGGAGGGAGAGAGAGGGATGAGATAAAGAGGAAGAAGAGAGACAGAGATAAAGGGGAAGGAGAGAGAGAGAGATGAGAAACAGGGGAAGGAGAGAGAGATAAAGGGGAGGAGAGAGGGAGATGAGATAAAGGGGAAGGAGAGAGAGAGATGAGATAAAGGGGAAGGAGAGAGAGATAAAGGGGAAGGAGAGAGGGAGATGAGATAAAGGGGAAGGAGTGAGATGAGAAACAGGGGAAGGAGAGAGATATATGAGATAAAGAGGAAGAAGAGAGAGAGAGATAAAGGGGAATGAGAGAGAGATGAGATAAAGGGGAAGGAGAGAGAGAGATAAAGGGGAAGGAGAGATGAGAAACAGGGGAAGGAGAGAGATAAAGGGGAGGAGAGAGGGAGATGAGATAAAGGGGAAGGAGAGAGAGAGATAAAGGGGAACGAGAGAGGGAGATGAGATAAAGGGGAAGGAGTGAGATGAGAGAAAGGGGAAGGGAGAGAGTGAGACGAGAAAGGGGAAGGAGAGAGAATGAGATTAGAAACAGGGGAAGGAGAGAGAGAGATAAAGGGGAAGGAGAGAGAGAGATAAAGGGGAAGGAGAGAGAGATGAGATAAAGAAGAAGAGAGAGAGAGATGAGATAAAGAGGAAGAAGAGAGAGAGAGATAAAGGGAAAGGACAGAGATAGAGAGAGAGATAGAGAGATAAAGGGGAAGGAGAGAGAGAGAGATATGAGATAAAAGGAAGAGGAGAGAGAGAGAGAGAGATGAGATAAAGCGGAAGGGGGGAGAGAGAGAGAGAGAGATGAGATAAAGAGGAAGAAGAGAGACAGAGATAAAGGGGAAGGAGAGAGAGAGAGATGAGAAACAGGGGAAGGAGAGAGAGAGAGATAAAGGGGAGGAGAGAGGGAGATGAGATAAAGGGGAAGGAGAGAGAGAGAGATAAAGAGGAAGGAGAGAGAGAGATAAAGGGGAAGGAGTGAGATGAGAAACAGGGGAAGGAGAGAGATATATGAGATAAAGAGGAAGAAGTAAGAGAGTGAGATAAAGGGGAAGGAGAGAGATAACGAGGAAGAAGAGAGAGAGAGATGAGATAAAGAGGAAGAGAGAGAGACAAAGGGGAAGGAGAGGAGATAACGAGGAAGAAAGAGAGAGAGAGAGATGAGAATCAGGGGAAGGAGAGAGAGAGAGAGTGAGGGAGAGAGAGAGAGAGAGATGAGATAAAGAGGAAGTTGAGAGAGAGATAAAGGGGAAGGGAGAGGGAGAGATGAGATAAAGAGGAAGAAGAGAGAGAGAGAAAGGGAAAGGACAGAGATAGAGAGAGAGATAGAGAGATAAAGGGGAAGGAGAGAGATGAGGTAAAGGGGAAGGAGAGAGAGATAAAGAGAGATAAAGAGAGAGAGAGAGATGAGATAAAGAGGAAGGAGAGAGAGCGAGAGAGAGAGGTGAGATAAAGCGGAAGGGCAGAGAGAGAGAGAGAGATGAGATAAAGAGAGAGAGAGAGAGATGAGATAAAGATAAGAGAGAGAGAGAGAGAGAGAGAGAGAGAGAGAGAGAGAGAGAGAGAGAGAGAGAGAGAGAGAGAGAGAGAGAGAGAGAGAGAGAGAGAGAGAGATAAAGCGGAAGGGCAGAGAGAGAGAGAGATGAGATAAAGAGGAAGTTGAGAGAGAGAGAGATAAAGGGAAGGGGAGAGAGAGATGAGATAAAGAGGAAGAAGAGAGAGAGAGATAAAGGGAAAGGACAGAGATAGAGAGAGAGAGAGATAGAGAGATAAAGGGGAAGAGAGAGAGATGAGGTAAAGGGGAAGGAGAAAGAGAGATAAAGAGAGATAAAGAGAGAGAGCGAGAGAGAGAGAGAGCGATAAAGAGAGCGAGAGAGAGAGAGATAAAGAGGAAGGAGAGAGAGATAAAGGGGAAGGAGAGAGAAAGATGAGATAAAGGGGAAGGAGAGAGAGAGATGAGAAACAGGGGAAGGAGAGAGAGAGATGAGAAACAGGGAAGGAGAGAGAGAGATATGAGAAACAGGGGAATGAGAGAGAGAGAGGGATAAAGGGGAAGGAGAGAGAGAGATGAGATAAAGAGGAAGGGGAGAGAGAGGGAGAGAGAGAGAGAGAGTGAGAGAGAGAGAGAGAGAGAGAGAGAGAGAGAGAGAGAGAGAGAGAGAGAGAGAGAGAGAGAGAGAGAGGGATGAGATAAAGAGGAAGAAGAGAGACAGAGATAAAGGGAAGAAGAGAGAGAGAGATGAGAAACAGGGGAAGGAAGAGAGAGATAAAGGGGAGGAGAGAGGGAGATGAGATAAAGGGGAAGGAGAGAGAGAGATGAGATAAAGGGGAAGGAGAGAGAGATAAAGGGGAAGGAGAGAGAGATAAAGGGGAAGGAGAGAGGGAGATGAGATAAAGGGGAAGGAGTGAGATGAGAAACAGGGGAAGGAGAGAGATATATGAGATAAAGAGGAAGAAGAGAGAGAGAGATAAAGGGGAATGAGAGAGAGATGAGATAAAGGGGAAGAGAGAGAGAGATAAAGGGGAAGGAGAGATGAGAAACAGGGGAAGGAGAGAGATAAAGGGGAGGAGAGAGGGAGATGAGATAAAGGGGAAGGAGAGAGAGAGATAAAGGGGAACGAGAGAGGGAGATGAGATAAAGGGGAAGGAGTGAGATGAGAGAAAGGGGAAGGGAGAGAGTGAGACGAGAAAGGGGAAGGAGAGAGAATGAGATTAGAAACAGGGGAAGGAGAGAGAGAGATAAAGGGAAGGAGAGAGAGAGATAAAGGGGAAGGAGAGAGAGATGAGATAAAGAAGAAGAGAGAGAGAGATGAGATAAAGAGGAAGAAGAGAGAGAGAGATAAAGGGAAAGGACAGAGATAGAGAGAGAGATAGAGAGATAAAGGGGAAGGAGAGAGAGAGAGATATGAGATAAAGAGGAAGAGAGAGAGAGAGAGAGAGAGATGAGATAAAGCGGAAGGGGGGGAGAGAGAGAGAGAGAGATGAGATAAAGAGGAAGAAGAGAGACAGAGATAAAGGGGGGAGAGAGAGAGAGATGAGAAACAGGGGGGAGAGAGAGAGAGATAAAGGGGAGGTTCCTGAGAGAGGGAGATGAGATAAAGGGGAAGGAGAGAGAGAGAGATAAAGTGGACGGAGAGAGAGAGATAAAGGGGAAGGAGTGAGATGAGAAACAGGGGAAGGAGAGAGATATATGAGATAAAGAGGAAGAAGTAAGAGAGTGAGATAAAGGGGAAGGAGAGAGAGATAACGAGGAAGAAGAGAGAGAGAGATGAGATAAAGAGGAAGAGAGAGAGACAAAGGGGAAGGAGAGAGAGATAACGAGGAAGAAGAGAGAGAGAGAGATGAGAATCAGGGGAAGGGAGAGAGAGAGAGTGAGGGAGAGAGAGAGAGAGAGATGAGATAAAGAGGAAGTTGAGAGAGAGATAAAGGGGAAGGGAGAGGGAGAGATGAGATAAAGAGAAGAAGAGAGAGAGAGAAAGGGAAAGGACAGAGATAGAGAGAGAGATAGAGAGATAAAGGGGAAGGAGAGAGAGATGAGGTAAAGGGGAAGGAGAGAGAGATAAAGAGAGATAAAGAGAGGAGAGAGATGAGATAAAGAGGAAGGAGAGAGAGCGAGAGAGAGAGGTGAGATAAAGCGGAAGGGCAGAGAGAGAGAGAGAGAGAGATGAGATAAAGAGAGAGAGAGAGAGATGAGATAAAGAGGAAGGAGGAGAGAGAGAGAGAGAGAGAGAGAGAGAGAGAGAGAGAGAGAGAGAGAGAGAGAGAGAGAGAGAGAGAGAGAGAAAGCAGAAGGGCAGAGAGAGAGAGATGAGATAAAGAGGAAGTTGAGAGAGAGAGAGATAAAGGGGAAGGGGAGAGAGAGATGAGATAAAGAGGAAGAAGAGAGAGAGAGAGATAGAGAGATAAAGGGGAAGGAGAGAGAGATGAGGTAAAGGGGAAGGAGAGAGAGAGATAAAGAGAGATAAAGAGAGAGAGCGAGAGAGAGAGAGAGCGATAAAGAGAGCGAGAGAGAGAGAGATAAAGAGGAAGGAGAGAGAGATAAAGGGGAAGGAGAGAGAAAGATGAGATAAAGGGGAAGGAGAGAGAGAGATGAGAAACAGGGGAAGGAGAGAGAGAGATGAGAAACAGGGAAGGAGAGAGAGAGATATGAGAAACAGGGGAATGAGAGAGAGAGAGGGATAAAGGGGAAGGAGAGAGAGAGATGAGATAAAGAGGAAGGGGAGAGAGAGGGAGAGAGAGAGAGATAGAGAGAGAGAGAGAGAGAGAGAGAGAGAGAGAGAGAGAGAGAGAGAGAGAGAGAGAGAGAGAGAGAGAGAGAGGGATGAGATAAAGAGGAAGAAGAGAGACAGAGATAAAGGGGAAGGAGAGAGAGAGAGATGAGAAACAGGGGAAGGAGAGAGAGATAAAGGGGAGGAGAGAGGGAGATGAGATAAAGGGGAAGGAGAGAGAGAGATGAGATAAAGGGGAAGGAGAGAGAGATAAAGGGGAAGGAGAGAGAGATAAAGGGGAAGGAGAGAGGGAGATGAGATAAAGGGGAAGGAGTGAGATGAGAAACAGGGGAAGGAGAGAGATATATGAGATAAAGAGGAAGAAGAGAGAGAGAGATAAAGGGGAATGAGAGAGAGATGAGATAAAGGGGAAGGAGAGAGAGAGATAAAGGGGAAGGAGAGATGAGAAACAGGGGAAGGAGAGAGATAAAGGGGAGGAGAGAGGGAGATGAGATAAAGGGGAAGGAGAGAGAGAGATAAAGGGGAACGAGAGAGGGAGATGAGATAAAGGGGAAGGAGTGAGATGAGAGAAAGGGGAAGGGAGAGAGTGAGACGAGAAAGGGGAAGGAGAGAGAATGAGATTAGAAACAGGGGAAGGAGAGAGAGAGATAAAGGGGAAGGAGAGAGAGAGATAAAGGGGAAGGAGAGAGAGATGAGATAAAGAAGAAGAGAGAGAGAGATGAGATAAAGAGGAAGAAGAGAGAGAGAGATAAAGGGAAAGGACAGAGATAGAGAGAGAGATAGAGAGATAAAGGGGAAGGAGAGAGAGAGAGATATGAGATAAAGAGGAAGGAGAGAGAGAGAGAGAGAGATGAGATAAAGCGGAAGGGGGGAGAGAGAGAGAGAGAGATGAGATAAAGAGGAAGAAGAGAGACAGAGATAAAGGGGAAGGAGAGAGAGAGAGATGAGAAACAGGGGAAGGAGAGAGAGAGAGATAAAGGGGAGGAGAGAGGGAGATGAGATAAAGGGGAAGGGAGAGAGAGAGATAAAGAGGAAGGAGAGAGAGAGATAAAGGGGAAGGAGTGAGATGAGAAACAGGGGAAGGAGAGAGATATATGAGATAAAGAGGAAGAAGTAAGAGAGTGAGATAAAGGGGAAGGAGAGAGAGATAACGAGGAAGAAGAGAGAGAGAGATGAGATAAAGAGGAAGAGAGAGAGACAAAGGGGAAGGAGAGAGAGATAACGAGGAAGAAGAGAGAGAGAGAGATGAGAATCAGGGGAAGGAGAGAGAGAGAGAGTGAGGGAGAGAGAGAGAGAGAGATGAGATAAAGAGGAAGTTGAGAGAGAGATAAAGGGGAAGGGGAGAGGGAGAGATGAGATAAAGAGGAAGAAGAGAGAGAGAGAAAGGGAAAGGACAGAGATAGAGAGAGAGATAGAGAGATAAAGGGGAAGGAGAGAGAGATGAGGTAAAGGGGAAGGAGAGAGAGATAAAGAGAGATAAAGAGAGAGAGAGAGATGAGATAAAGAGGAAGGAGAGAGAGCGAGAGAGAGAGGTGAGATAAAGCGGAAGGGCAGAGAGAGAGAGAGAGATGAGATAAAGAGAGAGAGAGAGAGATGAGATTAAGAGAAGAAGAGAGAGAGAGAGAGAGAGAGAGAGAGAGAGAGAGAGAGAGAGAGAGAGAGAGAGAGAGAGAGAGAGAGAGAGAGATAAAGCGGAAGGGCAGAGAGAGAGAGAGATGAGATAAAGAGGAAGTTGAGAGAGAGAGAGATAAAGGGGAAGGGGAGAGAGAGATGAGATAAAGAGGAAGAAGAGAGAGAGAGATAAAGGGAAAGGACAGAGATAGAGAGAGAGAGAGATAGAGAGATAAAGGGGAAGGAGAGAGAGATGAGGTAAAGGGGAAGGAGAGAGAGAGATAAAGAGAGATAAAGAGAGAGAGCGAGAGAGAGAGAGCGATAAAGAGAGCGAGAGAGAGAGAGATAAAGAGGAAGGAGAGAGAGATAAAGGGGAAGGAGAGAGAAAGATGAGATAAAGGGGAAGAGAGAGAGAGATGAGAAACAGGGGAAGGAGAGAGAGAGATGAGAAACAGGGAAGGAGAGAGAGAGATATGAGAAACAGGGAATGAGAGAGAGAGAGGGATAAAGGGGAAGGAGAGAGAGAGATGAGATAAAGAGGAAGGGGAGAGAGAGGGAGAGAGAGAGAGAGAGTGAGAGAGAGAGAGAGAGAGAGAGAGAGAGAGAGAGAGAGAGAGAGAGAGAGAGAGAGAGAGAGAGAGAGAGAGAGATAAAGAGAGCGAGAGAGAGAGAGAGAGAGAGAGAGAGATAAAGAGAGCGAGAGAGAGAGAGAGAGAGATATAAAGAGAGTGAGAGAGAGAGATAAAGAGGAAGGAGAGAGAGATAAAGGGGAAGGAGAGAGAAAGATGAGATAAAGGGGAAGGAGAGAGAGAGATGAGAAACAGGGGAATGAGAGAGAGAGATGAGAAACAGGGAAGGAGAGAGAGAGAGATATGAGAAACAGGGGAATGAGAGAGAGAGAGGGATAAAGGGGAAGGAGAGAGAGAGATGAGATAAAGAGGAAGGGGAGAGATAGAGAGAGAGAGAGAGAGAGAGAGAGAGAGAGAGAGAGAGAGAGAGAGAGAGAGAGAGAGAGAGAGAGAGAGAGAGAGAGAGAGAGAGAGAGATATATATAAAGAGAGCGAGAGAGAGAGAGAGAGATATATAAAGAGAGTGAGAGAGAGATAGATAAAGAGAGCGAGAGAGAGAGAGAGAGAGATATAAAGAGAGTGAGAGAGAGATAGATAAAGAGGAAGGAGAGAGAAAGATGAGAACATGGAAGGAGAGAGAGAGAGATATGAGAAACACGGTAAGGAGAGAGAGAGGGAGAAAGAGCGAGGGAGAGAAGGAGAGAGAGAGAGAGAGAGAGAGAGAGAGAGAGAGAGTCATGAAGATTGAGTGAGTGAGAGACAGAGCTACCGGTGGTTCCTAATGGCTCAGACACACCAGTAGAGTACTCAGTATGTCTAAACGTAATTCGCACCGATTTCACATGTAGAATCTTGTGAAAAATGACAGATGGCAGTCAGATGTCTTCAGCGCGTGGTATTTTTTTACCTTTCTTATTTTCAATGACAGCCTAGGAACAGTGGGTTAACTGCCTGTTCAGGGGCAGAACGACAGATTTGTATCTTGCCAGCTCGGGGGTTTGAACTTGCTACCTTCCGGTTACTAGTCCAACACTCTAACCACTAGGCTACCCTATCTATAACACAGCGACAGATCCACATTTGGTGCGATGTGTGGGGCACTTAAAGGTTCCTGACCCTGTCTCCTTACCTATAGGGACAAATACCATACACACACATACAGTACACACTCGCACACAAATTCGGTGGTTCAGCGGATTTGCCCCCAGTCCATACACAGAGAGGGGCCTCACACACACACAGCTGCATCATCAGTCACTTGAGTACAACACATTAAAGAACACACAGTCAGTGTATCAGCAGTCAGTGTGTCAGCAGTCAGTGTATCAGCAGTCAGTCTATCAGCAGTCAGTGTATCAGCAGTCAGTGTATCAGCAGTCAGTGTATCAGCAGTCAGTCTATCAGCAGTCAGTGTATCCGCAGTCAGTGTATCAGCAGTCAGTGTATCAGCAGTCAGTGTATCAGCAGTCAGTGTATCCGCAGTCAGTGTATCCACAGTCAGTGTATCAGCAGTCAGTGTATCAGCAGTCAGTGTATCAGCAGTCAGTGTATCAGCAGTCAGTGTATCCGCAGTCAGTGTATCAGCAGTCAGTGTATCAGCAGTCAGTGTATCAGCAGTCAGTGTATCAGCAGTCAGTGTATCAGCAGTCAGTGTATCCGCAGTCAGTGTATCCGCAGTCAGTGTATCAGCAGTCAGTGTATCAGCAGTCAGTGTATCCGCAGTCAGTGTAACTATTGCATGACAAGACAACCTTCTGAGAATCTCCAGGTGTTCTCTTCCTCCCTGCTCACCTGTTCACTTGTGTGTTTGTGTGTTGGCTAGGTGAGTATGTGTTGGCTAGGTGAGTGTGTGTTGGCTAGGTGTGTGTGTCGGCTAGGTGAGTGTGTGTTGGCTAGGTGTGTGTGTGTTGGCTAGGTGAGTGTGTGTTGGCTAGGTGAGTGTGTGTTGGCTAGGTGAGTGTGTGTTGGCTAGGTGAGTGTGTGTGTGTGTGTGTGTGCACGCTGTCATTGTAAATAAGAATTTGTCCTTAACCGACTTGCCTTGTTAAATAAAGGTTACATTTAAAAAAAAAAAGATTGTTGGCTAGGTGTGTGTGTAGAAGTATGCCGAGTCGGGGCCAAGAGCTGTCCTTCATACACACCTTGGCCCTCAACTCAACTCACCTCCATCTAATCTGTCTCAACTGTACACAGTCCCATGAGAGACAGAGATGGAGATAGAGAGAGCCAGCTGTGGGGGCTGCTGAGGGGAGAACGGCTCATAATAATGTCAGGAGCGGAGCCAATGGACTGGCATCAAATACCTGAAACCCATGTGTTTGATGTATCTGATGCCATTCCACCTATTCCGCTCCAGTCATTACCATGAGCCCGTCCTCCCCAATTAAGGTGCTACCAGCCTCCTGTGAGAGCAAGATAACATCCAGAGGTGATGGATAGAGAGAGAGAGAGAGAGAGAGAGAGAGAGAGAGAGAGAGAGAGAGAGAGAGAGAGAGAGAGAGAGAGAGAGAGAGAGAGAGAGAGAGAGAGAGAGAGAGAGGGAGGGGGAGGACAGAACCCTGAACACATACCAGGGGGAATGATGATGATGTGCTCATTATCTTTGTATGTTTACCTGACATTTTCTGAACTCAGGTGAAAGAGCTGTGTGTGTGTGTGTGTGTGTGTGTGTGTGTGTGTGTGTGTGTGTGTGTGTGTGTGTGTGTGTGTGTGTGTGTGTGTGTGTGTGTGTGTGTGTGTGTGTGTGTGTGTGTGTCCAGTAGGGCACTGCACCAACATGTCTACATGGGGCCTACACCTGGCTGCCTCTTTTCATATCCCAACATTTTCCTTTCTGCTCCATTAGTACTAAATGCATGGAGAAAAAAGAGACCGGATAAATGCCTCATTGAAACAGTCTGAAACTGGATCAGTGTTATTTTCAATGGAATAGAACTGTGGAACAGAACTGGTGAAGTATGGAATGGAGCTGTGGAAGTATGGAATGGAACTGTGGAAGTATGGAATGGAACTGTGGAAGTATGGAATGGAACTGTGGAAGTATGGAATGGAACTGTGGAAGTATGGAATGGAGCTGTGGAAGTATGGAATGGAGCTGTGGAAGTATGGAATGGAACTGTGGAAGTATGGAATGGAACTGTGGAAGTATGGAATGGAACTGTGGAAGTATGAAATGGAACTGTGGAAGTATGGAATGGAGCTGTGGAAGTATGGAATGGAACTGTGGAAGTATGGAATGGAACTGTGGAAGTATGGAATGGAGCTGTGGAAGTATGGAATGGAACTGTGGAAGTATGGAATGGAACTGTGGAAGTATGGAATGGACCTGTGGAAGTATGGAATGGAACTGTGGCTGTATGGAATGGAACTGTGGAAGTATGGAATGGAGCTGTGGAAGTATAGAATGGAGCTGTGGAAGTATGGAATGGAGCTGTGGAAGTATGGAATGGAACTGTGGAAGTATAGAATGGAACTGTAGAATTATGGAATGGAACTGGTGAACTATGGAATGGAGCTGTGGAAGTATGGAATGGAACTGTGGAAGTAAGGAATGGAACTGTGGAAATATGGAATGGAACTGTGGAAGTATGGAATGGAACTGTGGAAGTATAGAATGGAACTGTGGAAGTATAGAAGGGAACTGTGGAAGTATAGAATGGAGCTGTGGAAGTATATAATGGATCTGTGGAAGTATAGAATGGAGCTGTGGAAGTATAGAATGGAACTGTGGAAGTATAGAATGGAGCTGTGGAAGTATAGAATGGAACTGTGGAAGTATGGAATGGAACTGTGGAAGTATAGAATGGAACTGTGGAAGTATGGAATGGAACTGTGGAAGTATGGAATGGATCTGTGGAACTATGGAATCTGTCTGTCTGTCTGTCTGTCTGTCTGTCTGTCTGTCTGTCTGTCTGTCTGTCTGTCTGTCTGTCTGTCTGTCTGTCTGTCTGTCTGTCTGTCTGTCTGTCTGTCTGTCTGTCTGTCTGTCTGTCTGTCTGTCTGTCTGTCTGTCTGTCTGTCTGTCTGTCTGTCTGTCCGTCTGTCTTCCCTGCCAAAACAGCACAGTGACAGATTATGGAGAGTAACACACACACACACACACACACACACACACACACACACACACACACACACACACACACACACACACACACACACACACACACACACACACACACACACACACACACACACACACACAACAAACACTCCATGAAAGCATAAAAGCCCTTTAAAAAATGATCTAACATTTTCCCCTTATTACATAGTTTCTCCCTACCGATGAATAATGATGTTCCGAGAAGTGATGCGTTTAATACACTCCAAGTTGGCATTTATTTGTGCAGGAAGATTCTCAGCAACATCAAATGAATATCCTACATCCTAGACAGATGCTGGTTCCTCTACCGATAAAGGGAATAATGAAGGAATGAGGATATGATGCTGAAAAGAGAGAGAAGTAACAGTGAGACAGAAAAACACCAGTACCACACACACACACACACACACACACACACACACACACACACACACACACACACACACACACACACACACACACACACACACACACACACACACACACACACACACACACACACACACACACACACACTTTACCTGAGTGACACACACCTGGTTTGGAGGGCCATCTACTTCCTGAGTCCCATCATCCGTCTGTCTTAGTGACCTCCCACAATTCCCGGCTTTATGGGCGGCTTTGATTCATGACCTTTAACCCCGGTGTCAGAATAGCACACCTGGTCAGCTCTGTGAGAAAAGACAGAGAAATGAAGAGATAAAGAGGAGAGGAAAGAGGGGGATGAGTAGTCAGATAGGAGGAGGTATGGCGGATTGGGCTGATCTAGGGTCAGTGGAAAGTTGGTCAATACCCTCCCATGTTCCGAGCATTGCAGATAGTAACGTATCACCTAGAACTGCCCAGATCCTCTGCTCCACACCGTAGACCCCTCAAACTCAACTCAGGACCTGGAAACCAAATCCACTGCGGTTTTTCATTGTTCCCCTCTAATCAGGGACTGATTTTAGACCGGGTGCAATTCATTGTTGGGTAGAACAGAAAACCAGCAGGCTTCGGACCTCTTAGGGTAAGATAGAACAAGCTGTCTGTTCTATGCAGTACATTTGTAGGACTATAAATCTCTCAGCCTTTTATTTATTATTTATTTAACTAGGCAAGTCAGTTAAGAACAAATTATTATTTACATGTGCGGCTTACAAAAAAAAAATATATATAAATATAGGACAAAACACACATCATGACAAGAGAGACAACACTACATAAAGAGAGACCTAAGACAACAACACAGCAAGGCAGCAACACATGACAACACAGCATGGTAGCAACACAACATGACAACAACATGGTGAAAACGCAGTCTTCTGCCACTGTAATGTCATACTGTCTTACCGCTGTCGTTTCTAGACAGGCTAACATTAACATACTGTCTTACCGCTGTCGTTTCTAGACAGGCTAACATTAACATACTGTCTTACCGCTGTCGTTTCTAGACAGGTGTATGTGTGTTAACATACTGTCTTACCGCTGTCGTTTCTAGACAGGTGTATGTGTGTTAACATACTGTCTTACCGCTGTCGTTTCTAGACAGGTGTATGTGTGTTAACATTAACATACTGTCTTACCGCTGTCGTTTCTAGACAGGTGTATGTGTGTTAACATTAACATACTGTCTTACCGCTGTCGTTTCTAGACAGGTGTATGTGTGTTAACATTAACATACTGTCTTACCGCTGTCGTTTCTAGACAGGTGTATGTGTGTTAACATACTGTCTTACCGCTGTCGTTTCTAGACAGGTGTATGTGTGTTAACATTAACATACTGTCTTACCGCTGTCGTTTCTAGACAGGTGTATGTGTGTTAACATTAACATACTGTCTTACCGCTGTCGTTTCTAGACAGGTGTATGTGTGTTAACATTAACATACTGTCTTACCGCTGTCGTTTCTAGACAGGTGTATGTGTGTTAACATACTGTCTTACTGCTGTCGTTTCTAGACAGGTGTATGTGTTAACATTAACATACTGTCTTACTGCTAACATTAACATACTGTCGTTTCTAGACAGGTGTATGTGTGTTAACATACTGTCTTCTGTGTGTTAACATACTGTCTTAGACAGGTGTATGTGTGTTAACATACTGTCTTACTGCTGTCGTTTCTAGACAGGTGTATGTGTGTTAACATTAACATACTGTCTTACTGCTGTCGTTTCTAGACAGGTGTATGTGTGTTAACATACTGTCTTACCGCTGTCGTTTCTAGACAGGCTAACATTAACATACTGTCTTACCGCTGTCGTTTCTAGACAGGTGTATGTGTGTTAACATTAACATACTGTCTTACCGCTGTCGTTTCTAGACAGGCTAACATTAACATACTGTCTTACCGCTGTCGTTTCTAGACAGGTGTATGTGTGTTAACATACTGTCTTACTGCTGTCGTTTCTAGACAGGTGTATGTGTGTTAACATTAACATACTGTCTTACCGCTGTCGTTTCTAGACAGGTGTATGTGTGTTAACATACTGTCTTACCGCTGTCGTTTCTAGACAGGTGTATGTGTGCTAACATTAACATACTGTCTTACCGCTGTCGTTTCTAGACAGGTGTATGTGTGTTAACATACTGTCTTACCGCTGTCGTTTCTAGACAGGCTAACATTAACATACTGTCTTACCGCTGTCGTTTCTAGACAGGTGTATGTGTGTTAACATTAACATACTGTCTTACCGCTGTCGTTTCTAGACAGGTGTATGTGTGTTAACATTAACATACTGTCTTACCGCTGTCGTTTCTAGACATGTGTATGTGTGCTAACATTAACATACTGTCTTACCGCTGTCGTTTCTAGACAGGTGTATGTGTGTTAACATTAACATACTGTCTTACCGCTGTCGTTTCTAGACAGGTGTATGTGTGTTAACATACTGTCTTACCGCTGTCGTTTCTAGACAGGTGTATGTGTGTTAACATTAACATACTGTCTTACCGCTGTCGTTTCTAGACAGGTGTATGTGTGTTAACATACTGTCTTACCGCTGTCGTTTCTAGACAGGTGTATGTGTGTTAACATTAACATACTGTCTTACCGCTGTCGTTTCTAGACAGGTGTATGTGTGTTAACATTAACATACTGTCTTACCGCTGTCGTTTCTAGACAGGTGTATGTGTGTTAACATACTGTCTTACCGCTGTCGTTTCTAGACAGGTGTATGTGTGTTAACATACTGTCTTACCGCTGTCGTTTCTAGACAGGTGTATGTGTGTTAACATACTGTCTTACCGCTGTCGTTTCTAGACAGGTGTATGTGTGTTAACATTAACATACTGTCTTACCGCTGTCGTTTCTAGACAGGTGTATGTGTGTTAACATACTGTCTTACCGCTGTCGTTTCTAGACAGGTGTATGTGTGTTAACATTAACATACTGTCTTACCGCTGTCGTTTCTAGACAGGTGTATGTGTGTTAACATACTGTCTTACTGCTGTCGTTTCTAGACAGGTGTATGTGTGTTAACATACTGTCTTACCGCTGTCGTTTCTAGACAGGTGTATGTGTGTTAACATACTGTCTTACCGCTGTCGTTTCTAGACAGGTGTATGTGTGTTAACATTAACATACTGTCTTACCGCTGTCGTTTCTAGACAGGTGTATGTGTGTTAACATACTGTCTTACCGCTGTCGTTTCTAGACAGGTGTATGTGTGTTAACATTAACATACTGTCTTACCGCTGTCGTTTCTAGACAGGTGTATGTGTGTTAACATACTGTCTTACCGCTGTCGTTTCTAGACAGGTGTATGTGTGCTAACATTAACATACTGTCTTACCGCTGTCGTTTCTAGACAGGTGTATGTGTGTTAACATTAACATACTGTCTTACCGCTGTCGTTTCTAGACAGGTGTATGTGTGTTAACATTAACATACTGTAACATACTGTCTTACCGCTGTCGTTTCTAGACAGGTGTATGTGTGTTAACATACTGTCTTACCGCTGTCGTTTCTAGACAGGTGTATGTGTGTTAACATTAACATACTGTCTTACCGCTGTCGTTTCTAGACTGGTGTATGTGTGTTAACATACTGTCTTACTGCTGTCGTTTCTAGACTGGTGTATGTGTGTTAACATACTGTCTTACCGCTGTCGTTTCTAGACAGGTGTATGTGTGTTAACATTAACATACTGTCTTACCGCTGTCGTTTCTAGACAGGTGTATGTGTGTTAACATACTGTCTTACCGCTGTCGTTTCTAGACTGGTGTATGTGTGTTAACATACTGTCTTACCGCTGTCGTTTCTAGACTGGTGTATGTGTGTTAACATACTGTCTTACCGCTGTCGTTTCTAGACAGGTGTATGTGTGTTAACATTAACATACTGTCTTACCGCTGTCGTTTCTAGACAGGTGTATGTGTGTTAACATTAACATACTGTCTTACTGCTGTCGTTTCTAGACAGGTGTATGTGTGTTAACATACTGTCTTACTGCTGTCGTTTCTAGACAGGTGTATGTGTGTTAACATTAACATACTGTCTTACTGCTGTCGTTTCTAGACAGGTGTATGTGTGTTAACATACTGTCTTACTGCTGTCGTTTCTAGACAGTTAACATTAACATACTGTGCTAACATACTGTCTTGTGTGTTAACAGGTGTATTAACATACTGTCTTGTCTTACTGCTGTCTTCGTTTCTAGACAGGTGTATGTGTGTTAACATACTGTCTTACCGCTGTCGTTTCTAGACAGGTGTATGTGTGCTAACATTAACATACTGTCTTACCGCTGTCGTTTCTAGACTGGACAGGTCATGACATGTTGTGTTCATACTACAGATCCACTAGATAGTATAGATAGTGGTATAGATAGTGGTATAGATAGTGGTATAGATAGTGGTATAGATAGTGGTAAAGATAGTGGTATAGATAGTGGTATAGATAGTGGTATAGATAGTGGTATAGATAGTGGTATAAATAGTGGTATAGATAGTGGTATAGATAGTGGTATAGATAGTGGTATAGATAGTGGTAAAGATAGTGGTATAGATAGTGGTATAGATAGTGGTATAGATAGTGGTATAGATAGTGGGATAGTGGTATAGATAGTGGTATAGATAGTGGTATAGATAGTGGTATAGATAGTGGGATGGTGTATATACAGTATCTCTGGTTTGTTGCTACTTCTCCTATGTTTATCTCAGCCAGCCATCTGTCTGTCTGTCTGTCTGTCTGTCTGTCTGTCTGTCTGTCTGTCTGTCTGTCTGTCTGTCTGTCTGTCTGTCTGTCTGTCTGTCTGTCTGTCTGTCTGTCTGTCTGTCTGTCTGTCCGTCCGTCCGTCCGTCCGTCCGTCCGTCCGTCCGTCCGTCCGTCCGTCCGTCTTCACTGCCAAAACAAGTGAAAAAAGTGAAAAAAAGCCAAATACATTTAAACACAGTTTTACACAATTGCTGACATTTAATCCTAGTAAATATTCCCTGTTTTAGGTCAATTAGGATCAACACTTTATTTTAAGAATGTGAAATGTCAGAATAATAGTAGAGAGAATGAATTATTTCAGCTTTTATTTCTTTCATCACATTCCCAGTGGGTCAGAAGTTTACATACACTCAATTAGTATTTGGTAGCATTGCCTTTAAATTGTTGAACTTGGGTCAAATGTTTTGGGTAGCCTTCCACAAGCTTCCCACAATAAGTTGGGTGAATATTGGCCCATTCTTCCTGACATAGCTGGTGTAACTAAATCAGATTTGTAGTCCACCTTGCTCACACACACTTTTTCAGTTCTGCCCACAAATTTTCTATAGGATTGAGGTCAGGGCTTTGTGATGGCCACTCCAATACCTTGACTTTCTTGTCCTTAAGCCATTTTGCCACAACTCTGGAAGTATGCTTGGGGTCATTGTCCATTTGGAAGACCCATTTGCGACCAAGCTTTAACTTCCTGACTGATGT
Organism: Oncorhynchus gorbuscha; assembly: GCF_021184085.1. Classification (NCBI taxonomy): domain Eukaryota; kingdom Metazoa; phylum Chordata; class Actinopteri; order Salmoniformes; family Salmonidae; genus Oncorhynchus; species Oncorhynchus gorbuscha. The sequence goes on from NC_060193.1 coordinate 11,474,294, forward strand.
CTTGAGATGTTGCTTCAATATATCCACATCATTTTGCTCCCTCATGATGCCATCTATTATGGGAAGTCCCTCCTGCAGCAAAGCACCCCCACAACATGATGCTGCCACCCCCGTGCTAAACTCCCATGCTTCACAGTTGGGAGGATGTTTTCCGGCTTGCAAGCCTCCCTCTTTTTCCTCCAAACATAATGATGGTCATTATGGCCAAACAGTTCTATTTTTGTTTCATCAGACCAGAGGACATTTCTCTGAAAAGTACGATCTTTGTCCCCATGTGCAGTTGCAGACCGTAGACTGGCTTTTTATGGCGGTTTTAGAGCAGTGGCTTCTTCCTGGCCTTTTGGGTTATGTCGATATAGGACTTGTTTTACTGTGGATATAGATACTTTTGTACCTCTTTCCTCCAGCATCTTCACAAGGTCCTTTGCTGTTGTTCTGGGATTGATTTGCACTTTTCGCACCAAAGTACGTTCATCTCTAGGAGACAGAACGCGTCTCCTTCCTGAGCGGTACGACAGCTGCGTGGTCCCATGGTGTTTATACTTGCCTACTATTGTTTGTACAGATTGACGTGGTACCTTCAGGCATTTGGAAATTGCTCCCAAGGATGAACCAGACTTGTGGTTGTCTACAGTTTTTTGTCTGTCAACTTAGTGTATGTAAAATTCATTGTGATACAGTGAATTATAAGTGAAATTACAATTTGCTCTGTTTTTTGGTTGATTCTTTCCAGTGTGTCAAATAGTTATCTTTTTGCTGTCTCGTGATTGGTTGGTTTTAATTGCGTTGCTTTCCTGGTGCTCTGTGGGGTGTGTTTCAACCAGCAGGCTGAGGGGACTCTTCTCTAGGTAAATCTCTCTGTAGTTGAGGGGTTTATGATAAAACGTGTAGTCATCGCTTCCTTTTAGGTGGTTGTAGAATTTGTCATCTCTTTTCTGGATTTTCATAACCACCAGGTATAGTCCTAATTCTCATCTGCATGTATTGTTTGGGAATTTTTGCAGAATTCTGCATGCAGTCCCAAATTGGTGTTTGTCCCATTTAGTGAATTATTGGTTGATGAAGTGGACCCCAGACCTCACAACCATAGAGGGCAATGGGTTGTAGAACTGATAGAAATGTATTTATTCAGATCCTAATAGAAACATCTTATTTTTTGTTCCTTTTGATGGCATAGAAGGTCCTTCTTGCCTCGTTTCCACAGTTACCTGTGGTGTTGATGTTTAGGCCGAGTTATGTATCATTGTTTGTGTGCTCTAGGGCAACGGTGTTTAGACAGAATTTGTATTTGTTGTCCTAGCAACTGGACCTTTTTTGGAACAGCATTTATTTTTTGTCTTACTGAGATCTCTCTCTCTCTCTATCCTCCTCTATTCAGTGTTCAGGGTGTGTTTAACTGGGTGCCATCGAATTCTCTGTGCTCTAATGGTCTTTAGGTAACTCTGTTGTTCCCTATTCACTCCGGCTATGAGAGAAAGAGAGGAGAGAGTAGAGAAAGAGAGGAGAGAAAGAGAGGAGAGAGAGGAGAGAAAGTGTTATGCAGGTGAATGAGGACCCAAAAGCGACTTGGCGAAAACAGAGTCTTTAATCCAGTATAAGGAAATAGCAATACTCCTAGACAAATCGGAGCGGTAAATAAAGCATAAAAAACAATTTCACTCGTAATCACGAGAACTGACTGGAGACTGGATAATAAACTGCAGGTTGCCTCGGGAAGGCACTTGACCGTAGCAGACTCAGACACCTGCTCACCACGCAGCATCTGAGGGAAACACGACACGACAGGGCGATACAAAGACACAGCACGGTGAACAATAAACAAGGATCCGACAGGACAGAAACGGAAAACAAGGGGAGAAATAGGGACTCTAATCAGGGGAAAAGATAGGGAACAGGTGTGGGAAGACTAAATGATTGATTACCTGGGGAATAGGAACAGTTGGGAGCAGGAACGGAACGATAGAGAGAAGAGAGAGAGGGAGGGAGAGAGAAAAAGGGAACTCCTAAAAAGACCAGCAGGGGGAAAACGAACAGAAGGAAAAGCAAAATGACAAGACAATATAAGACAAAACATGACAGAAAGAGAGGAGAGAGAGTAGAGAAAGAGAGGAGAGAGAGGAGAGAGAGGAGAGAAAGAGAGGAGAGAGAGGAGAGAAAGAGAAGAGAAAGAGAGGAGAAAGAGAGGAGAAAGAGAGGAGAGAAAGAGAGGAGAGAGAAGAGAGAAAGAGAGGAGAGAGGGGAGAGAAAGAGAGGAGAGAAAGAGAGGAGAGAGAGGAGAGAAAGAGAGGAGAGAGGGGAGAGAAAGAGAGGAGAGAAAGAGAGGAGAGAAAGAGAGGAGAGAAAGAGAGAGAGAAAGAGAAGAGAGAGAGGGGAGAAAGAAAGAGGGAGAGAGGAGAGAAAGAGAGGAGAGAGGAGGAGAAGAGAAAGAGAGGAGAAAGAGAGGAGAAAGAGAGGAGAGAAAGAGAGAGAGAGAAGAGAGAAAGAGAGGAGAGAGGGGAGAGAAAGAGAGGAGAGAAAGAGAGGAGAGAGAGGAGAGAAAGAGAGGAGAGAGGGGAGAGAAAGAGAGGAGAGAAAGAGAGGAGAGAAAGAGAGGAGAGAAAGAGAAGAGAGAGAGGGGAGAGAAAGAAAGAGGGAGAGAGGAGAAGTTTCTGGCTGAACAAAAAAGACATCAGGGAGACATCTTTACCTGAGTGTGAAAGGGACATTGTTTGGAGGGGAGAAAACAGAGGATGTGTGGATGGATGGTGGGAGCGAGGAAAGTCTCACTAGTAGAGAAGTTTATAAATGAAAAACTGGTTTTCCATAGTCATCATTACCATTCTCTCCCATCGAGGGGAATACTCCTCTGTTGGACAGGGTCTGAACACACACACACACACACACACACACACACACACACACACACACACACACACACACACACACACACACACACACACACACACACACACACACACACACACACACACACACACACACACACACACACACACACACACACACACACACACACACACACACACACACAGAGAGAAACACTCATCTGGTTTAGAGAGCTCAGCTCAGGGTATCTCAGAGCCTTGAGTAAAACAGTCTGGATGGAGAAAGTATCCTACAATACAGTACATTCTCCGTTACACAGCCTTTAATACAATACTGCATTCGATACAATACAGCTATTTAAAGATACGCTGAAAATATATATTTCCCTTATATAGCTGTTGTAAACAAATAACATGATCTAGTAATTGTGTAAAATGTTTTAGATGTTCCTACCTGTAAACACAGAAACAAATTGTGTTAATAGACGTTTTAACAACGTTTTTAACAGCCTTTTTTAAAAACTGTTGTTGCAAGGGTTTAGGAGGGCCTAAACTGTGGTCCTTGACATTAGCACTACTGCTGGAGGCAGTTTGTGACAGACAGGGAGAGTCTGACTACCCATGCTGCAGACTAGTGATGCACAGGTCAACTGTTTGTTCATCCGCAACCGCCCGTAACTTCTAATAACCCATCCGCAACCACCTGTAACTTCTAATAACCCATCCGTAAACACCCGTAACTTCTAATAATCCATCCGCAACCACCCGTAACTTCTAATAACCCATCCCCAACCACCCGTAACTTCTAATAACCCAAGCGCAACCACCCGTAACTTCTAATAACCCATCCCCAACCACCCGTAACTTCTAATAACCCATCCGCAACCACCCGTAACTCCTAATAAACCATCCGCAACCACCTGTAACTTCTAATAACCCATCCGTAACCACCCGTAACTTCTAATAACCCATCCCCAACCACCCGTAACTTCTAATAACCCATCCGCAACCGCCCGTAACTTCTAATAACCTATTTGTATAGCGCCTCACAATCATCACACAAAGCATAGTGTGTCCATCCAAATTCTACAATTACAAGACGGCGATTTCAAAATGGCACGTCAAGGGAACTGTAGGCTGCTGTTCAGATGGACACAGACTGTAGTTCTATCACCAAGGGAACTGTAGGCTACTGTTCAGATGGACACAGACTGTAGTTCTATCACCAAGGGAACTGTAGGCTGCTGTTCAGATGGACACAGACTGTAGTTATATCACCAAGGGAACTGTAGGCTACTGTTCAGATGGACACAGACTGTAGTTCTATCACCAAGGGAACTGTAGGCTACTGTTCAGATGGACACAGACTGTAGTTCTATCACCAAGGGAACTGTAGGCTGCTGTTCAGATGGACACAGACTGTAGTTCTATCACCAAGGGAACTGTAGGCTGCTGTTCAGATGGACACAGACTGTAGTTCTATCACCAAGGGAACTGTAGGCTACTGTTCAGATGGACACAGACTGTAGTTCTATCACCAAGGGAACTGTAGGCTGCTGTTCAGATGGACACAGACTGTAGTTCTATCACCAAGGGAACTGTAGGCTACTGTTCAGATGGACACAGACTGTAGTTCTATCACCAAGGGAACTGTAGGCTACTGTTCAGATGGACACAGACTGTAGTTCTATCACCAAGGGAACTGTAGGCTGCTGTTCAGATGGACACAGACTGTAGTTCTATCACCAAGGGAACTGTAGGCTACTGTTCAGATGGACACAGACTGTAGTTCTATCACCAAGGGAACTGTAGGCTGCTGTTCAGATGGACACAGACTGTAGTTCTATCACCAAGGGAACTGTAGGCTACTGTTCAGATGGACACAGACTGTAGTTCTATCACCAAGGGAACTGTAGGCTACTGTTCAGATGGACACAGACTGTAGTTCTATCACCAAGGGAACTGTAGGCTACTGTTCAGATGGACACAGACTGTAATTCTATCACCAAGGGAACTGTAGGCTACTGTCAGATGGTCCACAGACTGGTTCTATCACAGACTGTAATTCTATCACCAAGGGAACTGTAGGCTGCTGTTCAGATGGACACAGACTGTAGTTCTATCACCAAGGGAACTGTAGGCTGCTGTTCAGATGGACACAGACTGTAATTCTATCACCAAGGGAACTGTAGGCTACTGTTCAGATGGACACAGACTGTAGTTCTATCACCAAGGGAACTGTAGGCTACTGTTCAGATGGACACAGACTGTAGTTCTATCACCAAGGAACTGTAGGCTACTGTTCAGATGGACACAGACTGGTTCTATCACCAAGGGAACTGTTAGGCTACTGTTCAGATGGACACAGACTGTAATTCTATCACCAAGGGAACTGTAGGCTGCTGTTCAGATGGACACAGACTGGTAGTTCTATCAGCTCCACATTGATCTGGAACTGTAGGCTACTGTTCAGATGGACACAGACTGTAATTCTATCACCAAGGGAACTGTAGGCTGCTGTTCAAATGGACACAGACTGATCTGGTTCTATCACCTGGAACTGTAGGCTGCTGTTCAGATGGACACAGACTGTATTCTATCTCCACAGGGAACTGTAGGCTACTGTTCAGATGGACACAGACTGTAGTTCTATCACCAAGGGAACTGTAGGCTACTGTTCAGATGGACACAGACAACCAATACACACAACCAGTACACACAGCCAATACACACAACCAGTACACACAACCAGTACACACAGCCAATACACACAACCAGTACACACAGCCAATACACACAACCAGTACACACAGCCAATACACACAACCAGTACACACAGCCAATACACACAACCAGTACACACAGCCAATACACACAACCAGTACACACAGCCAATACACACAACCAGTACACACAGCCAATACACACAACCAGTACACACAGCCAATACACACAACCAGTACAC
>NC_060193.1:11482580-11487580 GCF_021184085.1 Oncorhynchus gorbuscha
AGAGAGAGAGGGATAGAGAGATATAGGTGGAGGTGGAGAGAGAGGAATAAATGAGTAGAGAGAGAGGGGGGTTAGCTAGATGGAGAGATAGAGAGATATAGGTGGAGGTAGAGAGAGGAATAAAGAGAGAGAGAGGGGGGTTAGATAGATGGAGAGAGAGATAGAGAGATTTAGGTGGAGGAGAGAGAGAATAAAGAGAGACAGAGTTAGATAGAGAGAGAGAGGAATAAAGGAGAGTGGAATAAAGGAATAAAGGAGAGAGAGGGGGTTAGATAGATGGAGAGATAGAGAGATATAGGTGGAGGTGAGAAAGAGAGAGAGAGGGGAATAAAGGAGTAGAGAGAGGGGTGTTAGATATGGAGAGAGAGGTATAGAGAGATATAGGTGGAGGTGGAGAGAGATCAATAAAGGAGAGAGAGAGAGTTAGATAGATGGAGAGATAGAGAGAGAGAGGTGGAGAGAGAGGAATAAAGGAGTAGAGAGAGAGGGGGGTTAGATAGATGGAGAGATAGAGAGAGGTATATAAAGATTTAGGTGGAGGTGGAGAGAGATGAATAAAGGAGTAGAGAGAGAGGGGGGTTAGATACATGGAGAGATAGAGAGAGATATATAGAGATTTAGGTGGAGGTGGAGAGAGAGGAATAAAGGAGTAGAGAGAGAGGGGGGTTAGATAGATGGAGAGATAGAGAGAGGTATATAGAGATTTAGGTGGAGGTGGAGAGAGAAGAATAAAGGAGTAGAGAGAGAGGGGGGTTAGATAGATGGAGAGATAGAGAGAGGTATATAGAGATTTAGGTGGAGGTGGAGAGAGAGGAATAAAGGAGTAGAGAGAGAGAGAGGGGAGTTAGATAGATGGAGAGATAGAGAGAGGTATATAGAGATTTAGGTGGAGGTGGAGAGAGAGGAATAAAGGAGTAGAGAGAGAGGGGGGTTAGATAGATGGAGAGATAGAGAGAGGTATATAGAGATTTAGGTGGAGGTGGAGAGAGAGGAATAAAGGAGTAGAGAGAGAGGGGGGTTAGATAGAAGGAGAGATAGAGAGATATAGGTGGAGGTAGAGAGAGAGAGAGAGGTATAGAGAGATATAGGTGGAGGTGGAGAGAGAGGAATAAATGAGTAGAGAGAGAGGGGGGTTAGCTAGATGGAGAGATAGAGAGATATAGGTGGAGGTAGAGGTAGAGAGAGAGAGAGAGAGAGAGAGAGAGAGAGAGAGAGAGAGAGAGAGAGAGAGAGAGTGGAATAAAGGAGTAGAGAGAGGGGGGGTTAGATATAAGGAGAGATAGAGAGATATAGGTGGAGGTAGAGCAAGAGAGAGAGAGAGAGAGAGGGGAATAAAGGAGTAGAGAGGGGGTGTTAGAGAGAGGTATAGAGAGATATAGGTGGAGGTAGAGAGAGAGAGAGAGAGAGAGAGGAATAAAGGAGTAGAGAGAGAGGGGGGTTAGATAGATGGAGAGATAGAGAGAGGTATATAGAGATTTAGGTGGAGGTGGAGAGAGAGGAATAAAGGAGTAGAGAGAGAGAGGGGGGTTAGATAGATGGAGAGATAGAGAGAGGTATATAGAGATTTAGGTGGAGGTGGAGAGAGAGGAATAAAGGAGTAGAGAGAGAGGGGGGTTAGATAGATGGAGAGATAGAGAGAGGTATATAGAGATTTAGGTGGAGGTGGAGAGAGAGGAATAAAGGAGTAGAGAGAGAGGGGGGTTAGATAGATGGAGAGATAGAGGTATATATAGATTTAGGTGGAGGTGGAGAGAGAGGAATAAAGGACTAGAGAGAGAGGGGGGTTAGATAGATGGAGAGATAGAGAGAGGTATATAGAGATTTAGGTGGAGGTGGAGAGAGAGGAATAAAGGAGTAGAGAGAGAGGGGGGTTAGATAGATGGAGAGATAGAGGTATATAGAGATTTAGGTGGAGGTGGAGAGAGAGGAATAAAGGAGTAGAGAGAGAGGGGGGTTAGATAGATGGAGAGATAGAGAGAGTTATATAGAGATTTAGGTGGAGGTGGAGAGAGATCAATAAAGGAGTAGAGAGAGAGGGGGGTTAGATAGATGGAGAGATAGAGAGAGGTATATAGAGATTTAGGTGGAGTTGGAGAGAGAGGAATAAAGGAGAAGAGAGAGAGGGGGGTTAGATAGATGGAGAGATAGAGAGAGGTATATAGAGATTTAGGTGGAGGTGGAGAGAGAGGAATAAAGGAGTAGAGAGAGGTGGTTAGATAGATGGAGAGAGAGAGATATAGGTGGAGGTAGAGAGAGAGAGAGAGAGAGGAATAAAGGAGTAGAGAGAGGGGGGTTAGATAGAAGGAGAGATAGAGAGATATAGGTGGAGGTGGAGAGAGAGCATGTGCTTGTAGTGCCAGGCCAGCTTGTGTTTGCTTTAGCCTCAAAGCTTAGGAATTCCTCAGTATGTCAACAAGGCTGGTTGCCGAACACACACACACACACACACACACACACACACACACACACACACACACACACACACACACACACACACACACACACACACACACACACACACACACACACACACACACACACACACACACACACACACACACACACACACACACACACATGGTATTGTACAGCTAACCTTGTGGGAACACACAATTCAGTCCCATTACAAATCTTATTTTCCCTAACCCTAATCTTACCTTAACCCTAAAACGAACCCTAGCTCCTAACCCTAACCCTAGCTTATAACCTTAACCCTAAACCTAAACCTAGCTCCTAACCTTAATCTTAAACCTAAACCTAGCTCCTAACCTTAACCCTAAAACTAAACGTAGCTCATAATCTTAACCCTAAAACTAACCCTAGCTCCTAACCCTAACCCTAGCTTCTAACCTTTACCCTAAACCTAAACCTAAACCTAGCTCCTAACCTTAATCCTAAACCTAGCTCCTAACCTTAACCCTAAAACTAGCCCTAGCTCCTAACCCTAACCCTAGCTTCTAACCTTAACCCTAAACCTAACCCTAGCTCCTAACCTTAACACTAAAACTAAATGTAGCTCCTAACCTTAACCCTAAAACTAAACGTAGCTCCTAATCTTAACCCTAAAACTAACCCTAGCTCCTAACCCTAAACCTAAACCTAGCTCCTAACCTTAACACTAAAACTAAATGTAGCTCCTAACCTTAACCCTAAACCTAACCCTAGCTCCTAAAACTAACCCTAGATCCTAACCCTAAACCTAACCCCTAGCTCCTAACTCTAAATGTAATTATAACCCTAACACTAATTCTAACCTTAACTCTAAACCCCCTAGAAATATAATTTGACCACATTTATGTCTGTTTATTCTCGTGGGGAATTCTGGTCCCCACAAGAATAGTGAACCACATCCACCAACACACACATTGTCCTTTTTCCCTAAAAAAGGAGAAGAAGCATCGCTTACACCTCTCCTGGTGGAGCTTCCGTTTGTTATAAATATGTCCTGGCCAGCTGGGCGGTGGGATACACTGACTGGGGTAATATAAGGTGTTATTTGGCATGGCGGCGGGATACACTGACTGGGGTAATATAAGGTGTTATTTGGCATGGCGGCGGGATACACTGACTGGGGTAATGTAAGGTGTTATTTGGCATGGCGGCGGGATACACTGACTGGGGTAATGTCAGGTGTTATTTGGCATGGCGGAGTGATACACTGACTGGGGTAATGTCAGGTGTTATTTGGCATGGCGGAGTGATACACTGACTGGGGTAATGTAAGGTGTTATTTGGTGGGGCGGAGTGATACACTGACTGGGGTAATGTAAGGTGTTATTTGGCAGGGCGGCGGGATACACTGACTGGGGTAATGTCAGGTGTTATTTGGCATGGCGGAGTGATACACTGACTGGGGTAATGTAAGGTGTTATTTGGTGGGGCGGAGTGATACACTGACTGTGTCATGTTTTGTCTTAGATTGTCTTGTCATTTTGGCTTTTCCCTCTGTTCATTTTCCCCCTGCTGGTCTTTTTAGGTTCGTTCCCCTTTTTCTCTCTCCCTTCCTCTCTCTCTTCTCTCTATCGTTCCGTTCCTGCTCCCAGCTGTTCCTATTCCCCTAATCAATCATTTAGTCTTCCCACACCTGTTCCCTATTCTTTTCCCTGATTAGAGTCCCTATTTCTCTCCTTGTTTTCCGTTCCTGCCCTGTCGGATCCTTGTCTATTGTTCACCGTGCTGTGTCTGTGTATCGCCCTGTCGTGTCGTGTTTCCCTCAGATGCTGCGTGGAGAGCAGGTGTCTGAGTCTGCTAGGTTCAAGTGCCTTCCCGAGGCAACCTGCAGTTCTTGATCGAGTCTCCAGTCTGTTCTCGTCATTACGAGTGGAATTATGTCTTATGTTTGTAAAATTACTTTACTGGATTAAAGACTCTGTTTTCGCCAAGTCGCTTTTGGGTCCTCATTCACCTGCATGACAGACTGGGGTAATGTCAGGTGTTATTTGGCAGGGCGGCGGGATACACTGACTGGGGTAATGTCAGGTGTTATTTGGCATGGCGGCGGGATACACTGACTGGGGTAATGTAAGGTGTTATTTGGCAGGGCGGAGTGTTACACTGACTGGGGTAATGTCAGGTGTTATTTGGCAGGGCGGTGGGATACACTGACTGGGGTAATGTCAGGTGTTATTTGGCAGGGCGGAGTGATACACTGACTGGGGTAATGTCAGGTGTTATTTGGCAGGGCGGAGTGATACATTGACTGGGGTAATGTAAGGTGTTATTTGGCAGGGCGGCGGGATACACTGACTGGGGTAATGTAAGGTGTTATTTGGCGGGGCGGAGTGATACACTGACTGGGGTAATGTAAGGTGCTCTTTGTCATGGCGGCGGGATACACTGACTGGGGTAATGTAAGGTGTTATTTGGCAGGGCGGAGTGATACACTGACTGGGGTAATGTAAGGTGCTCTTTGTCATGGCGGCGGGATACACTGACTGGGGTAATGTAAGGTGTTATTTGGCAGGGCGGAGTGATACACTGACTGGGGTAATGTAAGGTGT
>NC_060193.1:11490080-11542230 GCF_021184085.1 Oncorhynchus gorbuscha
GTAGGGAGGTAAGGCAATAAATAGGCCATAGAGGCGAAATAATTACAATTTAGCAATTAACACTGGAGTGATAGATGTGCAGATGATGATGTGCATGTAGAGATACTGGGGTGCAGGTAGAGATACTGGGGTGCAAAAGAGCAAGAGGATAAGTGTCCATATGGGGATGAGGTATTTGTGTGTGATATTTACAGATGGGCTGTGTACAGGTACAGTGATCGGTAAGCTGCTCTGACAACTGATGCTTAAAGTTAGAGAGGGAGATATAAGACTCCAGCTTCAGTGATATTTGCAATTCGTTCCAGTCAATGGCAGCAGAGTACTGGAAGGAAAGGTGGCCAAAGGAAGTGTTGGCTTTGGGGATGACCAGTGAAATATACCTGCTTGAGCGGTTGCTATGGGTGGATGTTGGTATGGTGACCAGTGAGCTGAGATAAGGCTGGGCTTTAGCTAGCAAAGACTTGTAGATGACCTGGAGCCAGTGGGTTTGTCGACAAATATGTAGTAAGGGCCAGCCAACGAGAGCATACAGGTCACAGCGGTGGGTAGTATATGGGGCTCTGGTGACAAAACGGATGGCACTGTGATAGACTGCATCCAATTTGCTAGTAGGGTGTTGGAGGCTATTTTGTAAATGACATCGCCGAAGTCAAGGATCGGTAGGATAGTCAGTTTTACGAGGGTATGTTTGGCAGCATGAGTGGAGGCTTTGTTGCGAAATAGGAAGCCGATTCTAGATTCAATTTTGGATTCGAGATGCTTAATGTGAGTCTGGAAGAATAGTTTACAGTCTAACCAGACACCTAGGTATTTGTAGTTGTCCACATATTTTAAGTCAGAACCGTCCAGAGCAGTGATGCTCGTCGGGTGGGAGGGCACGGGCAGCAATCGGTTAAAGAGCATGCGCTTAGTTTTACTTGCATTTAAGAGCAGTTGGAGGCCACGGGAGGCGTGTTGGCATTGAAGCTCGTTTGGAGGTTTGTTAGCGCAGTGTCCAAAGAAGGGCCAGATGTCTACAGAATGGTGTCGTCTGTGTAGAGGTGGATCAGAGAAGCAACAGTGACATCATTGATATATACAGAGAAAAGAGTCGGCCCGAGAATTGAACCCTGTGGCACCACCATAGACTGCCAGAGGTCTGGATAACAGGCCCTCCGATTTGACACACTGAACTCTATCAGAGAAGTAGTTGGTGAACCAGGCGAGGCAGTCATTTGAGAAGCCAAGGCTGTTGAGTCTGTCGATAAGAATGCAATGATTGACAGAGACGAAAGCCTTGGCCAAGTCGATGAAGACGGCTGCACAGTACTGTCTTTTATCGATGGCAGTTATGATATCATTTAGGACCTTGAGCGTGGCTGAGGTGCACCTCTGTGGAAAGGGTTCTACATGGAACGCAAAATTATTTTACCTGGAAACAAAAAGGGTTCTCCTATGAGAACAGCTGTAGAAGCCTTTTGTTGCCCTTTTTTCTGAGTGTAGAGCCTCTCCATTAAACATGTTCAACAGCTCTCTCCTTACACAGTCATGTCCCGGGGTAAGACTCCGCTTGACTGAAAAACAGACCCCCTCCCACCCCCCTACAGAGTTTATATTTGCATCACATTTGGAGTCGTAATTGTTTCAAAACCCCTCCCCTCCTCTTCTACATCTTTCTATCTAATAACTCCTTCCTCCCCTCCTCTTCTACATCTTTCTATCTAATAACTCCTTCCTCCCCTCCACTTCTACATTTTTCTATCTAATAACTCCTTCCTCCCCTCCTCTTCTACATCTTTCTATCTAATAACTCCTTCCTCCCCTCCACTTCTACATCTTTCTATCTAATAACTCCTTCCTCCCCTCCACTTCTACATCTTTCTATCTAATAACTGCTTCCTCCCCTCCACTTCTCAATCTCTCCAACCCAACCTGTCCCCTCACCAATCCACCTCCACCCCTCCATCCTCCTTCTCTCCATCCTTAGGGCCAGGTTTATGGTACTTCAAAGGGTGTTATTACCATAGACTACTTATCAGTGGTGTAACCCTAAGCCCTAGCCTGGAGTGGGGCTGTCTGTCTGTCTTTCATCTAGGAGATTGAAGAGAAGTGAGAGGAGAGGCTAGTGTGCGTGTGTGTTTGTTTGTTTGTTTGTGTGTGATTAGGGATAAGTGAGAAGCTAGTTTGATCAGCTGTGTTGTGGTATTACGTTGTAATCTGTGTATACTCTGTCTGTTTTGCGTTGGATTGTCTGTTAGATTATAAAGTGTGGTCTGTAAACACACTCATATCGGCTGTAATCAGTCTAATGTTTAATAGTGTTTATAGGATATGAAACTAAAACATATAAAACTCATGTTTTTACTCATTTACTGCTTCTCTGAATGTCTGGCCCACCACACTACACTCTCTGCAGAGAGACAGAGAAATGCTATTTCTCACTCGATCACTTGATACAACTTTTGGCCTGCCAGTGTCTTATATTTACATGTCTGGGGTGTTTTCAATAGAAAGAGGAGATAGAGAAACAATATACTATTCTTAATTACTTCTGTTCCCCTAGGTGTCTCTTTAATGAGTTATGGGAAGTATAGGTAAACACAAACTCTTCCTTTCCAATAGTTGGTAACATGTCATTTTATTTAGCCTCTAGTCATTTTAACCTCAAAGCTCAGTTTATTTAGCCTCTCGACGACAGTATGTCGCCATTGTCTGCATGTATTATACTGACACTAAAACATTCTGTAAAGTCTCAACAACAAAAAACAGGGGTTATATAATAAAAATAAAAAAGTGATTTGAAGACGTTCTCAGAACATTCTGGAATACTTAGTTTGGGGTAACTGTGAACTCCACAATACAGAGAGGAGATATGGGAATTCATTTGCTTAGGTATTAATCAGGTAAACGCATGTGTTGTTTTGTTTTTGTGGCATGGCATCAATGAGATTTGAAGTTATGTTCTTGTATTCTCTACCCATGGAATTAGTCCACCAGGATGGTAGCCATGTTTTTTTGTTGTCTATTCAAACAGACCCCATTATGAAGGAAACAAGCACTCATTAAGATCAGCCAAAAAAACGGAATTTACAGTGCATTCCGAAAGTACTCAGACCCCTTGACTTTTTCCACATTTTGTTACGTTACAGCCTTATTCTAATATTGGTTTAATCCTCATCACTCTATACACAATACCCCATCATGACAAAGTGACAATGTTTTTTAAAAACATTTTTTGCACATTTATTAAAAATAATAAACAGAAATGCCTTATTTACATAAGTATTCAGACCCTTTGCTATGAGACTCGAAATTGAGCTCAGGTGCATCCTGTTTCCATTGATCATCCTTGAGACGTTTCTACAACTTGATTGGAGTCCACCTGTGGTAAATTCAATTGATTGGACATGATGTGGAAAGGCATGCACCTGTCTATATCAGGTCCCACAGTTGACAGCACATGTCAGAGCAAAAACCAAGCCATGAGGTTGAAGGAATTGTCCGTAGAGCTCCAAGACTGGATTTTGTCTCGGCACAGATCTGGGGAAGGGTGCCCCAATAATATCTGCAGCATTGAAGGTCCCCAAGGACAGTGGCCTCCATTTTTCTTAAATGGAAGAAGTTTGGAACCACCAAGACTCTTCCTAGAGCTGACCGCCCGGCAAAAATGAGCAATCGGAGGAGAAGGGCCTTGGTTAGGATGGTGATCCAAGAACCTGATGGTCACTCTGACAGAACTCCAGAGCTCCTCTGTGGAGATGGGAGAATCTTCCAGAACGACAACCATCTCTGCAGCACTCCACCAATCAGGCCTATTTTGTTGAATTGACAGATGGAAGCCAGTCCTCAGTAAAAGTCACATGACAGCCCACTTGGAGTTTGCCAAAATACACTTAAAGACTCTCAGACCATGTGAAACAAGATTCTCTGGTCTGATGAAACCAAGATTGAACACTTTGGCCCGATTGGCAAGCGTTACATCTGGAGGAAACCTGGCACCATTCCTACGGTGAAGCATGGTGATGACAGCCTCATGCTGTGGGGATGTTTTTCAGTGACAGGCACTGGGAGACTAGTCAGGATCGAGGGAAAGATGAATGGAGAAAAGTACAGAGAGATCCTTGATGAAAACCTGCTCAGGACGTCAGACTGGTGCGAAGGTTCACCTTCCAACAGGACAACAACCCTAAGCACACAGCCAAGACAAAGCAGGAGTGGCTTCGTGACCAGTCTCTGAATGTCCTTGAGTGGCCCAGCCAGAGCCCGGAATTGAACATGATCGAACATCTCTGGAGAGACCTGAAAATAGCTGTGCAGCGACACTCCCCATCCAAGCTGACAGAGCTTATGAGGAATGGGAGAAACTCCCCAAATACAAATGTGCCAAGCTTGTAGCGTCATACCCAAAAGACTTGAGGCTGTAAACTCTGCTAAAGGTGCTTCAACAAAGTACTGAGTTAAGGGTCTGAATACTTATGTAAAGGTGATATCAGTGTTTTTATTTGTAATACATTTGCAAAAATTTCGAATTTGCTTTGCTTTCTCACTATGGGGTATTGTGTGTAGATCGATGAGGGGGGAAAATGATTGAATCCATTTTAAAATAAGTCTGTAACGTAACAATGTGGAAAAAGTGAAGGGGTCTGAATACTTTTCGTATGCACTGTACTTAACAAGATAGAGGACAGTGTTTTGTTGACGCTGAGAACAGGATAGTACAGTACAGTGCAGTGTTTTGTTGACGCTGAGAACAGGATAGTACAGTACAGTGCAGTGTTTTGTTGACGCTGAGAACAGGATAGTACAGTACAGTGCAGTGTTTTGTTGACGCTGAGAACAGGATAGTACAGTACAGTGCAGTGTTTTGTTGACGCTGAGAACAGAATGTATATGTTTTTAAACAATCTTCTTAGAATGTTCTATGAATGTTTCTAATGTTTCTAATGTTTTTGTTAATTTCCTATGGAAAGATTTCTTAATTTTCTGAGAACAGAACTTTAAAATAGAACCATGAGGAAACCTGCTGAAAACGTTATGCTTATGTACTGAAATTCCCACCAAAGAAACAAATGCTTTCTCAGAACATTATGTGCTAGCTGGGTTTCCTGCAAATTTCCCAGAAAATTGGTTATTCCTAACCGTAGGACAACCACGCTCTAAGAAACATTGTTTTCAGAACGTTACAATATGTGCTAGGTGGGCTTGGGCTTAGACACTGGCTGTGTTAGTTAGACTACAGTTGTTTTTCTAAAGAAGAATGTATAGGATCAGTTGGAGAAACTCGAAACGGAACATTCCCACCTACAGTACCAATCAAAGGTTTGGACACACCTACTCATTCCAGGGTTTTTCTTTACTTTTACTATTTACATTGTAGAATAATAGTGAAGACATCAAAACAATGAAATAAGACTTGGAATCATGTAGTAACCATTTGTTCATCAAATGTATTTTATAGCCAACCTTTACGTAGCATACCTTTGCCTTGATGACAGCTTTGTACACTCTTGGCATTCTCTCAACCAGCTTATTTTTGAGATAGAAAGAGAGGGACTCATACAGTATCATCACATGAGCATGTCCCCCAGCTGTGTTTACTCCACAGTTCCATTTCTTGGAGAATTTCGATTGAGACACTTTTTTTCCTCTGGGGGTGCGTCCCAAATGAAACTGTATTCCCTGTATAGTGGGGCCCTGGTCAAAACTAGTGTGCACACTATTTAGGGAATAGGGTGCCATTTGGGATGCATCTTTAGCCACCCAACATGTAGTCCATTCATAACAAGTAGAGGAAGTTGTAATGTAAATGGATCTAAACAGGAATCAGAACAAAGGAAGATGAGACAGTCATCAACAACTTGGGGATGGATTGTAAATATTGATCGCCTTAATCAACCTCAGATCCATTTAGTCTAAAAGACATTTAGTAAAGAACAGGCAACATAAGTTGGAAGGTTCTGGCAAATATGCAGTGGGTATTTGAATTTAGATTTTTTTTATTAGGATCATTGCCCTTACCCATTTTAATTACAATGTTCAGACCAGGATAGAGCTGCATCCAACGTGACGCCAAGTGGTTTGATGTTTTTAACTTGTTCCATGTATCGACAAACGTAATTGAGGGTCACCGGCAAGCATATTTCTTGGCCCATATACAATACATTTTGTGTTAGAAATATTCAACACTAATTTGTTTGTTAACCCACACCATTCTTAGTTCTCTGCTCAGTACATTTGTTAGCTCATTATATGCTGCTGCAGCACTATACATTCTAGAGTCACCAGCATACATAACCAGTCCTGCCTTATTCATTAGTAAAGATAGAGTAAAGAAGTGGGCCTAGGCAGCTGCCTTGAGGAACACCACAGGCTAAAATCTTTACTGTCTTAAAAGCTAAAGATTAAAGAAAACTTTGACAGACCATAACATTTGAGTTTACCTACCAACAGTTCATGATCAATTACATCAAAAGCTGAACTGAAGTCTGACAGCACTGCACCTAATACCTTCCTGTCATCCATACTCCTTAGCCAATCATCTGTCATTTGCACCATGCTGGAAACCAATTTTAAGACCATAACAGATACAATTGTTTTCAATAATTTCCTTAGCAAAGGCAGCAAGCTTATAGGATGATTATTAGGAACAGTGAAGGAAGATTTTTATATCCTTAGGTAATGGAATGAGCTTTGACTCTTTCCAAATTTCTGGGCGCACCCCACACATCAAGCGCCTATTAAAAATATGACACATTGGGGTGGATATGTGGTTGGCTGTAGCTCTAAGCAATTTACTGTCAATATTATCTGTACCTGGTGACTCATCCGAAAGAGACAGCAGCATCCTTTCAACCTCTTCTCTTTCTACTTGTGTTACACGTTTATGTTTTTCCATTTATGTTTTGAGGTTGGACTTCAGCACGTATAGCTCGTTATCATATAGGGCTAACCGATTGGTGCCACCTCGTTAGTCAGTATGTGTTTCACCTGTGCTGTTTGCCATCTTGTTAGTGGGAAGGTGTTTCACCTGTGCTGGCCCAGTGCTCCAATTGCCTTGAGAGATGTGAAGGATTAACACCTTTAGTTAGTGCTCCCTATTTGATTTAGAGAACAACATTCCTTTGTCTGATATTCCTTGTTTTTGTTTTTTTGCTTCCTGACTTTTAAGTTTGGTCTGGGTTTTTAGTTTGTTTGCCTCTTCTTGGGCATATTTAGTGGGCACTCATGTGGTGAGTGTCTTTTAGGATCCAGTTGTTGCTTCTGCTTAACTCTCAGTCGACACCCCCGTGAGTCTTTCGGAAACCCTCCTAAAACCCCACCAGTTTTGTTTTGGTTGTTGGTCAGTGAATGTTTGTTAGTTCTCCCTTCTTTTAAAATGTTTTATTTATTTTTTATTTCACCTTTATTTAACCAGGTAAGCTAGTTGAGAACAAGTTCTCATTTACAACTGCGACTTGGCCAAGGTAAAGCAAAGCAAAACACATGGAGTAAACAAACACACAGTCAATAATACAATGTTTGAGCGACATTATTTGGTTTTCTTGCTGGGAAAAGTAACACTTGGTTCAAACTTATGCCTCATTCATGATAAAGTATTGTATAAGTGTGCAGTATGTGACTGGGAGCTTTTAGTTGTACATTTCTCAACTTGTCCACTGTGCCTGTGAAATTGTCATTAAAGGAACTTGCAATGTCACATGGTTTGGGTAATAACTGGTTGGTTCGAGCCCTGAAAGCTGATTGGTTGATAGACGTGCTATATCAGACCGTACACCACCACGGGTATGACAAAACATGTATTTTTACTGCTCTAATTACATTGGTAGCCAGTTTATAATAGCAATAAGGCATCTCAGGGGTTGTTGATATATGGTGTTGCTCCACGTTGCGTCGTGCCTAAGAACAGCCCCTTGCCGTGGTATATTGGCCATATACCACACCTCAGGCCTTATTGCTTAAATATACCCTCTGATTCAACAGATGCAGACATGTTTGAATGCCTACCCATTATACTTAAAATGGCACCGGAGAAGAAGGCAGACGTTTCCCAACCAGTTGTGTTTTTTTGTTCATTCATTTGCTTTGTTTGTAACATATTTGTTTTACTTATTATATACATAACGCTGCCACTACCGTCTCTTATGACCGAAAATAACTTCTGGACATCAAGACTACGATTACTCACCATGGACTGGCAGAATCTTTTTTTTCCTTTAACGAGTCTGACGAGCCTGACACAAACTATATACTGCTTTCTCGGGAACAGGCCCAGATCCCTGTGATTTGCGTAAAGAGGAGGCGGAGAAAAAGGGGCCAGAGGGCGGACTGCCTTCTAAGAATTCGTAGGCAATCGAATAAACCCCCACTTCCTTGCATTCTGCTAGCAAACATGCAATCTTTGGAGGATAAAATCGATGACCTACGACCTAAGATTTAAAATACCAAACGGGACAATCAAAACTGTAATATGTTTCACGGAGTCATAGCAACGATACTATAAACATACAGCTGACTGGTCATATACGCTGCACCGGCAGGATAGAGCAGAGGTGTCTGGTAAGACCAGGGGCGGCTGACTATGCATTTTTGTAAATAACAGCTTTTGCACAATATCAAAGGAGGTCTTGAGCTATTGCTCGCCTGAGGTAGTGTGGTCTACAGCTTATCATGAGATACTCCATCTACCTAGAGAGTATCTGTATTTTTTCGTAGCTGTTTACATACCACCACAGTCAGAGGCTGGCAAAAAGGCCACATTGAATGACCTGTATTCCACCATAAGCAAACAAGAAAATGTTCACCTGGAAGCGTCACTCCTAGTAGCCGGGAAGTTTAATGCAGGGAAACTTAAATCTGTTTCACCAAAAAACTCTGGACCACCTTTACTCCACACATAGAGACGCATACAAAGCTCTCCCTCGCCCTCGATTTGGCAAATCTGACCATAATTCTATCCTCCTGATTCCTGATTCCTGCTTACAAGCAAACATTTAAGCAGGAAGCACCAGTGACGAGATCAATAAAAAAGTGGTCAGATGAAAAAGATGCTACGCTACAGGCCAGAATATTTTCTGTGATTTCTCTGATGGCATTGAGGAGTACACCACATCAGTCATTGGCTTCATCAATAAGTGCATTGATGACGTCGTCCCCACAGTGACTGTACGTACATATCCCAACCAGAAGCAATGGATAACAGGCACTATCCGTGCTGAGCTAAAGGCTAGTGCTGCCGCTTTCAAGGAGGGGGACTCTAACCCGGAAGCTTATAAGAAATCCTGCTATGCCCTCCGACAAACCATCAAGCAGGCAAAGCATCAATACAGGACGAAGATCGAATCGTACTACACCGGCTCTGACGCTCGTCGGATGTGGCACGGCTTGCAAACCATTACAGACTATAAAGGGAGGCACAGCCGAGAGATGCCCAGAGACACAAGCCGACCAAACGAGCTAAACTACTTCTATGCTCGCTTCAAGGCAAATAACACTAAAATATGCATGAAAGCACCAGCTGTTCCAGAAGACTGTGTTATCACGCTCTCCGCAGCCGATGTGAATAAGACCTTTTTTCTTTTTTAAACTTTACTTAACTAGGCAAGTCAGTTAACCTCTCTAGGGTATGTGGGACACTAGCGTCCCATCTGGCCAACATCCAGTGAGATTACAGAGCGCCAAATTCAAATACAGAAGTACTCATTATAAAAATTCAGAAAACAAAACATATTTTACATAGGTTTAAAGATGAACTTCTTGTGAATCCAACCACGGTGTCAGATTTTTAAAAATGCTTTATGGCGAAAGCATACCTTACGGTTATTTGAGAACATAGCCCAGTTGACAAATTATTACAAACAGTAACCAGCCAAGCAGAAGCGTCACAAAACTCAGAAATAGAGATTAAATTAATCCCTTATCTTTGATGATCTTCATATGGTGGCACTCAGAAGACATGCATTTACTCAATAAATGTTCCTTTTGTTCGATAAAATCTCTTTATATCCAAAGAACTCATTTTGTTTGCGCGTTTTCTTCAGTATTCCACAGGCTCAAACAAAACAGGCAGATAAAAAAAAAATCTAAATTGTATCCGTAAAGTACATAGAAACATGTCAAACGATGTTTATATTCAATCCTCAGGTTGTTTTTAGCCTACATTATCTATAATATTTAACCGGCACAATAACGTCGTCAATATAAAAGGTTAACAAGAAATGCACTCTCTCGGGATTGCTCATGAAAAAGCTCTGTGACACGTCAGGGTCCACTCATTCAGACTGGTCTTTCTCCCTCATTTATAAGAATACAAGCCTGAAACTATCTCTAATGACTGTTGACATCTAGTGGAAGGCAAAGGAACTGCAAATTGAGTCCTAAGTCAATGGATACTGTAATGGCATTGAATAGAAAACTACAAAACAAAAACAACAAAAAACTGAAATCCTGAATGGATTTTTCTCAGGTTTTTGCCAAATCAGTTATACTCACAGACACTATTGTAACAGTGTTGGAAACTTTAGATTGTTTTCTATCGAAATCAACCAGTTATATGCATATCATCTGGGCCCGAGTAGCAGGCCGTTTAATTTGGGCATGCTTTTCATCCAAAATTCCGAATGCTGCCCCCTACCCTAGAGAAGTTAAGACCCAATCTTATTTACAATGACGGCCTAGGATTAGTGGGTTAACTGCCTTGTTCAGGAGAAAAATGACAGAGTTTTACCTTGTCAGCTCAGGGATTCAATCTCGTAACCTTTGGTTACTGGCCAAACGCTCTAACCACTAGGCTACCTGCCGCCCCCAGGCGGCCGCAGGGCCAGACGGATTATCAGGTTGTGTACTGCAAGCATGCGCTGACCAACTGGCAAGTGTCTTCACTGACATTTTCAACCTCTCTCTGTTCGAGTCTGTAATACCAACATGTTTTAAGTAGACCACCATAGTGCCTATGCCCAAGAACAATAAGGTAACTTAGTAAAGTAACTTAAATGACTACCGACCTGTAGCACTCACGTCTGTAGCCATGGAGTGCTTTGAAAGGCTGGTCATGGCTCACATCAACACCATTATCCCAGAAACCCTAGACCGACTCCAATTTGCATACCGCACCAACAGATCCACAGATTATGCAATCTCTATTGCATTCCACACTGCCCTTTCCCACCTGGACAAAAGGAACACCTATGTGAGAATGCTATTCATTGACAGCAGCTCAGCGTTCAACACCATAGTGCCCTCAAAGCTCATAAATAAGTTAAGGACCCTGGGACAAAACACCTCTGCAACTATATCCTGGACTTCCTAACAGGCCACCCCAGGTGGTAAGGGTAGGTAACAACACATCCTCCAAGCTGATCCTCAACACAGGGGCACCTCAGGGGTGAGTGCTCAGTCCCCTCCTGTACTCCCTGTTCACTCATGACTGCACGGCCCGGCACGACTCCAACACAGTGGTAGGCCTGAGAACCGACAATGACGAGACAGCCTATAGGGAGGAGGTCAGAGACCTGGCCGTGTGGTGCCAGGATAACAACCTACAGCTGCACCATCGAGAGCATTCTGACAGGTTGCATCACTCTCTGGTATGGCAACTGCTCAGCCTCTGACCCCTAGGCACTACAGAGGGTAGTACGGCCCAGTACATCACTGGGGCCAAGCTTCCTGCCATCCAGTACCTCTATACCAGGCGGTGTCAGAGGACAGACCTAACAATTGTCAAAGACTCCAGCCACCCTAGTCATAGACTGTTCTCTCTGCTACCGCATGGCAAGCGGTAGCAGAGAGAACAGTAGTACCGTAGCATCTAGGTCCAAGACGCTTCTAAACAGCTTCTAACCCTACGCCATAAGTCTCCTGAACATCTAATCAAATGGCTACCCAGACTATTTGCATTGCCCCCCTCCCCCCTTTACACTGCTGCTACTCTCTGTTGTTATCATGTATGCATAGTCACTTTAATAACTCTACCTACATGTCCATATTACCTCAACTAACCGGTGCCCCCGCACATTGACTCTGTACCAGTACCCCCCTGTATATAGTCGCGCTATTGTTATTTTACTGCTGCTCTTTAATTACTTGTTACTTTTATTTCTTATTCTTATCAATATTTTTTTGAATTGCATTGTTGGTCAGAGTCTCGTAAGTAAGCATTTCCCGGTAATGTCTTCACCTGTTGTACACACGTGACGAATAAGATTTTGATATTGATTATAATATTCAAAGTTCTCCATAGTTTTTCCATCACTCTTCACTGGTCTTCTTCTTAACCCCTAAACTTAAAATAGCCTTTATCCTCATGGGGATATGGGAAAAGTCCCCACGACAGAGAATTTTTTACTTCTATCTTTGTGGGGACTTTTGGGGATTTCAGGTCCTCGCAAGGATATTAAAAAATGTAATATTCTCTCTCGTGGGGACTTTCCCCATATCCCAATGAGGACAAAGGCTTTTTTAAGTTTAGGGGTTAGGGTTACAATTAGGGTCAGATTTAGGGGTTAAGGTTAGGGTTAAGGTTAGGGTTAGGGTTAAGGTTAGAGTTAAGGTTAGCAAAATAGTATTTTGAATTGAAATCTATTTTAGATCCTAACATTCTCCATTAAGTTCCACCATATTGTTTGTCTCCCCCAGTGGCTTTCATAGGGACCCTGTGAAAGCAGGGAAGAATCCTAGAAGAATGTCAAGGTGTGGTCTCCTTTAAGGAGTAATCCCTACCCCCAGTATAGTATGGCAGCAACATGAGGATTTGGAGACTGGCTGGAAGCTGAATAAAGTGTGGGAGTCCCATGACAAAAGTAATGCCAGCAGGGATGGATCATCTTTACCTAAAGCTGGGAGGAGGAAAGGAGCTTTTCTTTTCTTTCTTGGTGTTTTTCTCTAATGGAAAACAGATTGGCTGTTCTATATCTGAGATATATAAGATAGATCAGGAAATTATTCTAAAACAATGCTTAACCCATATTGAACCAATTTTTGTTTGGCACTAAACTACTTCCATAAATTTTGTAAGATACTCTTTGAAGAGATAGAGTTACAGAAGTTTTCAGAAGATGGGCAGGGACCTTGCTTCAGGGGGAACTGGTTCCACCTTTGGGATGCCAGGACAGAGTAAAGTTTGGACTGGGCTAAGAAGCACTAACAATTCACAACAATACACACAAATCTAAAAGTAAAATAATGGAGTGAAGAAATATGTAAATATTGGGATGAACAATGTCGGAGTGGCATTAACTAAAATACAGAAAGGTCTGCTCAACGGTGATGCGTTGGGTAGAACGCACCAGTCCTGCAGTTGCGGGCGGTGCAGTTACCATACCAGGCGGTGATACAGCCCGATAGGAGGCTCTCAATTGTGCATCTGTAAAAGTTTGTGAAGGTTGTAGGGGCCAAGACGAAAATTCTTCAGCCTCCTAATGTTTAAGAGGAGCTGTTGCGCCTTCTTCGCCACACTGTCTGTGTGGGTGGACCTTTTCAAATCGTCACGGATATGTATGCCGAGGAACTTGAAGCTTTCCACCTCCTCCACTGCGGTCCCATCGATGTGTCAATGTGGATAGGGGTCCCTCTGCTTTTTCCTGAAGTCCAAGATCAGCTCCTTGGTTTTGATGAAGTGGAGGGAGAGATTTTCTGTTTTCCTGGCACCATTCTGCCAGGGCCCACACCTCCTTCCTGTAGGCCGTCTCGTCATTGTTGCTAATCAGGCCTACTACGGTTTTCGTCTGCAAACTGGGTACATCTCCAAGAGATTTGCACACCTGGATTGTACAACATTAGCTTTTTATTATTTTTCAAATTATTCTAGCTCTGTCAAGTTGGTTGTTGATCATGATAGACCTATGTCTGTGTGACATGTTTTTCTCTAAGATGTGGGAACATGGCCTCTCTTTTGCAGAATTCATACCTATTTTTCTGTCTTTGCCCAAAATCTTTTTTCCTTAGTCTCTCTTTCTCTCTCTTGCTCTCTTTCTCTCACTCTCTTTCTTTCTCTGTCTCTCTTTCTCCCCTCTCTCTTTCTCCTCTTTCTTTCTCTCACCCTTTATTTGTCTCTCTCTTTCTATCACTCACTCTATCTCTCTCTTTCACCCTTCTCTCTTTCAGTTCAATTTCAATTTCAATTTAAGTAGCTTTATTGGCATGGTGGCATGGTGACGTTGTATTAGTTAATGTGACGACTGTTGCTCATCGAATGATTAAAGGTTTCCAATTGCGTCATTAACTGAATCAAGCAATTATTAACTCATTAACCTGGGGCACCATGGGAAAATTAGTTTTATTGAGTTTGTATTTCCCAAATTAACTCAAAGATAATCAGAATATCGATTTTACAACAGCCGCTAATTAACCAGTTACCTCTTCAGTCTCCTTCTGAACGTTGCAAAATCCGTGAATCTGCACGGACCCGGGTCTCACTAATGAGTTCGTACCACACCAATCTTAGTTGAGTATTTATTTACTAGAAAGCTAAAATGATGATAAAAGGTATACACACACAAAAACACATTATAGGCTTTTGATTAGAACTTAGTATAATGGGCCAACACACTATGGCGCATGTTACCCAAAATGGGGATTTAAAAGAGAGAGAAAAAAAGAAAGTACACAAGAGAAATATACATTTGGGTGAATTTGTCAGCTATGCTTATTCTAACCCTAGCCTTGCCCCAAACTGCCGCTCTTATAGGTCAGAATATAATGATGTAATTACATGGGGAAGGTCTCTGTGGATTCACCGCGTGGACCGTTCAGGCTGCTCAATGACGCACTTCTCCGGCGCAACTCTCTGGTCGTCCTCACGATGTCAGTGACCTTTTGGCTTAGGAGTCTGTTCTCTCGCCCTTGCTCTGGAAGGGCTCTTCTGAGGACAGACAGCTCTGTAGTTCAGAGCTCACAGTGCTGGAATGAAACAGTGTAGATACCACGATTCGATGGGGAGTGGAGGCTAAGTGGTTCGACTTGAATTCACCCACTTAGACACAGCTACTCATCCGTATCTTGGGTAGAAAACGATTTCTTTGTCTTCAAACTTGTGTTGCGTTTTGGGTTCATTAACTTTTTAGACCTCGGCTGCAGCTTGGGTCACTTAGTCTGATCTGTAAACTCTTCACCCACAGGATTTATACCCTCGGGTCAGAAGTGGGCGTAACCGCCTTTAGGGCAATTCTCTGGGCGTACCAAGTTAAGAGCAAGTTTAGATTGGACTCAAATCCAATTTTAGACAACTAACTTCACATTTAATCTTTACCAATACATTCTCTTTGATTTGGACATTTTCCATACACCGTACAATGTATAAACATCAAACATATACTAGGAAAACTCTTAACGTTACAATGTTTTCATAATAACGTCATCTATTAACCTTTAATAACAAAACAAAAATGACATACATTTTCATATTCCATCTATCGTCATGACCACCATTGTGGCTGACGGAAACCATTGTTCCAAAGCCCCTTTATTTCATGTTTAATGTTCTGAGGCTGGTTCTCCATAGTAACAGGACAAAGGAATGTGTCTGTGGCCTGAGATTTACCAGGGGCGTGAGGGGTCATAAAACCCCCACATCTTCAGACCCCTAGATCTCTCCTCCTCTGTTGGGGTTGAGAGATAATCTGTAGGGTTGTGGTCTCCTGTAATCTGACCTGATCAGGACAGTCATGACAATGGGAAACATATGTTTAAATTGCCAAAGCAAGTGAAATAGATAATA
This sequence comes from Oncorhynchus gorbuscha, assembly GCF_021184085.1. Lineage (NCBI taxonomy): Eukaryota > Metazoa > Chordata > Actinopteri > Salmoniformes > Salmonidae > Oncorhynchus > Oncorhynchus gorbuscha. The sequence continues at coordinate 11,505,769 of NC_060193.1, forward strand.
AACAAATGTGATATAAGCAGTAAAAGATTAGCAGTAAATATTACTAAATATTATTAAATATTACACTCACAACAGTTCCAAATGAATAAAGACATTTCAAATGTCATATTATGTGTATATACAGTGTTGTAATGATGTGCAAAGAGTTTAAGAACAAGAGGGAAAATAAATAAACATAAATATAGGTTGTATTTACAATGGTGTTTGTTCTTCACTGGTTGCCCTTTTCTTGTGGCAACACTCCCTCCGAGCCTTCTTCAGATAACCCTGTTCTTGGGTCTCCTACTTCAGGAGTCATGTAGTTTAAATTGCCTCAAGTGAAATAGATAATAAACAAATGTGATATAAGCAGTAAAAGATTAGCAGTAAATATTACGATTATTCTACATCACAACAGTTCAAATGAATAAAGACATTTCAAATGTCATATTATGTGTATATACAGTGTTGTAATGAGCGCAGTTGGAGAACAAGAGGGAAAATAAATCACACATCTTGCTGCTGTGATGGCACACTGGTATTTCACCCAGTAGATATGGGAGTTTATCAAAATCGGGTTTGTTTTCAAATTCTTTGTGGATCTGTGTAATCTGAGGGAAATATGTGTCTCTAATATGGTCATACGTTGGACAGGAGGTTAGGAAGTGCAGCTCAGTTTGCACCTCCTTTTGTGGGCAGTGTTCACATTTACCACACACACACACACACGCACGCACGCACGCACGCACGCACGCACGCACGCACACACACACACACACACACACACACACACACACACACACACACACACACACACACACACACACACACACACACACACACACACACACACACACGTATGTCTGTACAGTTAGACACTACAATAACACACATTCTCACATGGGAACAGACTGTGAGATTTCACCATGGTTCATTTGTAGTTCAGTAGTTAAGTACAGACAGAATCTCGTCATGTTGATGTGCTTACAGGGGCCCTGAGACCCTGGGCCTAATCCAGATAACGTTGGCCTGGCCCCCACACCCCTATCCCCTCATCTCTCACATCCCCATTTTTAATCCAGGGACCCTGGGCCTAATCCAGATAACATTGGCATTGCACCCTAACCGCTATCCCCTCATCTCTTACATGGTACCCAGTGTGTGTGTGTGTGTGTGTGTGTCTCTCTCTCTCTCTCTCTCTCTCTCTCTCTCTCTCTCTCTCTCTCTCTCTCTCTCTCTCTCTCTCTCTCTCTCTCTCTCTTACTGATTAACAAATCAAAGAGGGGTTGGTCAACAGAAACAGGCTGGACTCTTCTATAGATGTCTATACATGTTTATATATAGATGTATACAGATGTCTGTAGATGTATATAGATGTATACAGATGTATATACAGTGGGGCAAAAAGTATTTAGTCAGCCACCAATTGTGCAAGTTCTCCCACTTAAAAAGATGAGAGAGGCCTGTAATGTTCATCATAGGTACACTTCAACTATGACAGACAAAATTAGGAAACAAAATCCAGAAAATCACATTGTAGGATTTTTAATGAATTTATTTGCAAATGATGGTGAAAAATAAGTATTTGGTCAATAACAAAAGTTTATCTCAATACTTTGTTATATACCCTTTGTTGGCAATGACAGAGGTCAAAGGTTTTCTGGAAGTCTTCACAAGGTTTTCACACACTGTTGCTGGTATTTTGGCCCATTCCTCCATGCAGATCTCCTCTAGAGCAGTGATGTTTTGGGGCTGTTGCTGGGCAACATGGACTTTCAAATCCCTCCAAAGATTTTCTATGGGGTTGAGATCTGGAGACTGGCTAGGCCACTCCAGGACCTTGAAATGCTTCTTACGAAGCCACTCCTTCGTTGCCCGGGCGGTGTGTTTGGGATCATTGTCATGCTGAAAGACCCAGCCACTTTTCATCTTCAATGCCCTTGCTGATGGAAGGAGGTTTTCACTCAAAATCTCACGATACATGGCCCCATTCATTCTTTCCTTTACACCAATCAGTCATCCTGGCCCCTTTGCAGAAGAACAGCCCCAAAACATGATGTTTCCACCCCCATGCTTCACAGTGGGTATGGTGTTATTTGGATGTAACTCAGAATTCTTTGTCCTCCAAACACGACGAGTTGAGTTTTTACCAAAAATTTATATTTTGGTTTCATCTGATCATATGACATTCTCCCAATCTTCTTCTGGATCATCCAAATGCTCTCTAGCAAACTTCAGATGGGCCTGGACATGTACTGGCTTAAGCAGGGGGACACGTCTGCCACTGCAGGATTTGAGTCCCTGGCGGCGTAGTGTGTTACTGATGGTAGGCTTTGTTACTTTGGTCCCAGCTCTCTGCAGGTCATTCAGTAGGTCCCCCCGTGTGGTTCTGGGATTTTTGCTCACCGTTCTTGTGATCATTTTGACCCCACGGGGTGAGATCTTGCGTGGAGCCCCAGATCGAGGGAGATCATCAGTGGTCTTGTATGTCTTCCATTTCCTAATAATTGCTCCCACAGTTGATTTCTTCAAACCAAGCTGTTTACCTATTGAAGATTCAGTTTAACCAGCCTGGTGCAGGTCTACAATTTTGTTTATGGTGTCCTTTGACAGCTCTTTGGTCTTGGCCATAGTGGAGTTTGGAGTGTGACTGTTTGAGGTTGTGGACAGGTGTCTTTTATACTGATAACAAGTTCAAACAGGGGCCATTAATACAGGTAATGAGTGGAGGACAGAGGGGCCTGTGAGAGCCAGAAATCTTGCTTGTTTGTAGATGGCCAAATACTTATTTCCCACGATAATTTGCAAATAAATTCATAAAAAATCATACAATGTGATTTTCTGGATTTTTTCCCCTCATTTTGTCTGTCATAGTTGAAATGTACTTATGATGAAAATCACAGGCCTCTCTCATCTTTTTAAGTGGGAGAACTTGCACAATTGGTGGCTGACTAAATACTTTTTTTGCCCCATTGTAGATGTATACATTCCCCCTCTCTCTATCTTATCCCTATTTGATCCTAAAGACCCCCTGACCCCTAACCTAAAGGAAGCTGAGAACACATCAAATCAAATCAAATTTTATTAGTCATGTGCCGAAGTGGGAAATGCTTACTTACCAAGTCCTTCACCAACAATGCAGTTCAATAAATAGCGTTAAGAAAATATTTACGAAATAAACTAAAGTAAAAATAAAATAGAAAGTAACACAATAAAATAACATGGGAGCAGCAGGGAGAGATGTGACTAATTGAATAGACATGCAGAGAGAGAAGGGGAGAATCATGGGAGCAGCAGGGTGAGATGTGACTAATTGAATAGACATGCAGAGAGAGAAGGGGAGAATCATGGGAGCAGCAGGGAGAGATGTGACTAATTGAATAGACATGCAGAGAGAGAAGGGGAGAATCATGGGAGCAGCAGGGAGAGATGTGACTAATTGAATAGACATGCAGAGAGAGAAGGGGAGAATCATGGGAGCAGCAGGGAGAGATGTGACTAATTGAATAGACATGCAGAGAGAGAAGGGGAGAATCATGGGAGCAGCAGGGAGAGATGTGACTAATTGAATAGACATGCAGAGAGAGAAGGGGAGAAACATGGGAGCAGCAGGGTGAGATGTGACTAATTGAATAGACATGCAGAGAGAGAAGGGGAGAATCATGGGAGCAGCAGGGAGAGATGTGACTAATTGAATAGACATGCAGAGAGAGAAGGGGAGAATCATGGGAGCAGCAGGGAGAGATGTGACTAATTGAATAGACATGCAGAGAGAGAAGGGGAGAATCATGGGAGCAGCAGGGTGAGATGTGACTAATTGAATAGACATGCAGAGAGAGAAGGGGAGAATCATGGGAGCAGCAGGGTGAGATGTGACTAATTGAATAGACATGCAGAGAGAGAAGGGGAGAATCATGGGAGCAGCAGGGAGAGATGTGACTAATTGAATAGACATGCAGAGAGAGAAGGGGAGAATCATGGGAGCAGCAGGGTGAGATGTGACTAATTGAATAGACATGCAGAGAGAGAAGGGGAGAATCATGGGAGCAGCAGGGAGAGATGTGACTAATTGAATAGACATGCAGAGAGAGAAGGGGAGAAACATGGGAGCAGCAGGGAGAGATGTGACTAATTGAATAGACATGCAGAGAGAGAAGGGGAGAATCATGGGAGCAGCAGGGAGAGATGTGACTAATTGAATAGACATGCAGAGAGAGAAGGGGAGAATCATGGGAGCAGCAGGGAGAGATGTGACTAATTGAATAGACATGCAGAGAGAGAAGGGGAGAATCATGGGAGCAGCAGGGTGAGATGTGACTAATTGAATAGACATGCAGAGAGAGAAGGGGAGAATCATGGGAGCAGCAGGGTGAGATGTGACTAATTGAATAGACATGCAGAGAGAGAAGGGGAGAATCATGGGAGCAGCAGGGTGAGATGTGACTAATTGAATAGACATGCAGAGAGAGAAGGGGAGAATCATGGGAGCAGCAGGGTGAGATGTGACTAATTGAATAGACATGCAGAGAGAGAAGGGGAGAATCATGGGAGCAGCAGGGAGAGATGTGACTAATTGAATAGACATGCAGAGAGAGAAGGGGAGAATCATGGGAGCAGCAGGGTGAGATGTGACTAATTGAATAGACATGCAGAGAGAGAAGGGGAGAATCATGGGAGCAGCAGGGAGAGATGTGACTAATTGAATAGACATGCAGAGAGAGAAGGGGAGAATCATGGGAGCAGCAGGGTGAGATGTGACTAATTGAATAGACATGCAGAGAGAGAAGGGGAGAATCATGGGAGCAGCAGGGTGAGATGTGACTAATTGAATAGACATGCAGAGAGAGAAGGGGAGAATCATGGGAGCAGCAGGGTGAGATGTGACTAATTGAATAGACATGCAGAGAGAGAAGGGGAGAATCATGGGAGCAGCAGGGAGAGATGTGACTAATTGAATAGACATGCAGAGAGAGAAGGGGAGAATCATGGGAGCAGCAGGGTGAGATGTGACTAATTGAATAGACATGCAGAGAGAGAAGGGGAGAATCATGGGAGCAGCAGGGAGAGATGTGACTAATTGAATAGACATGCAGAGAGAGAAGGGGAGAATCATGGGAGCAGCAGGGAGAGATGTGACTAATTGAATAGACATGCAGAGAGAGAAGGGGAGAATCATGGGAGCAGCAGGGAGAGATGTGACTAATTGAATAGACATGCAGAGAGAGAAGGGGAGAATCATGGGAGCAGCAGGGTGAGATGTGACTAATTGAATAGACATGCAGAGAGAGAAGGGGAGAATCATGGGAGCAGCAGGGAGAGATGTGACTAATTGAATAGACATGCAGAGAGAGAAGGGGAGAATCATGGGAGCAGCAGGGTGAGATGTGACTAATTGAATAGACATGCAGAGAGAGAAGGGGAGAATCATGGGAGCAGCAGGGTGAGATGTGACTAATTGAATAGACATGCAGAGAGAGAAGGGGAGAATCATGGGAGCAGCAGGGAGAGATGTGACTAATTGAATAGACATGCAGAGAGAGAAGGGGAGAATCATGGGAGCAGCAGGGAGAGATGTGACTAATTGAATAGACATGCAGAGAGAGAAGGGGAGAATCATGGGAGCAGCAGGGTGAGATGTGACTAATTGAATAGACATGCAGAGAGAGAAGGGGAGAATCATGGGAGCAGCAGGGTGAGATGTGACTAATTGAATAGACATGCAGAGAGAGAAGGGGAGAATCATGGGAGCAGCAGGGAGAGATGTGACTAATTGAATAGACATGCAGAGAGAGAAGGGGAGAATCATGGGAGCAGCAGGGTGAGATGTGACTAATTGAATAGACATGCAGAGAGAGAAGGGGAGAATCATGGGAGCAGCAGGGAGAGATGTGACTAATTGAATAGACATGCAGAGAGAGAAGGGGAGAATCATGGGAGCAGCAGGGTGAGATGTGACTAATTGAATAGACATGCAGAGAGAGAAGGGGAGAATCATGGGAGCAGCAGGGAGAGATGTGACTAATTGAATAGACATGCAGAGAGAGAAGGGGAGAATCATGGGAGCAGCAGGGTGAGATGTGACTAATTGAATAGACATGCAGAGAGAGAAGGGGAGAATCATGGGAGCAGCAGGGTGAGATGTGACTAATTGAATAGACATGCAGAGAGAGAAGGGGAGAATCATGGGAGCAGCAGGGAGAGATGTGACTAATTGAATAGACATGCAGAGAGAGAAGGGGAGAATCATGGGAGCAGCAGGGTGAGATGTGACTAATTGAATAGACATGCAGAGAGAGAAGGGGAGAATCATGGGAGCAGCAGGGAGAGATGTGACTAATTGAATAGACATGCAGAGAGAGAAGGGGAGAATCATGGGAGCAGCAGGGAGAGATGTGACTAATTGAATAGACATGCAGAGAGAGAAGGGGAGAATCATGGGAGCAGCAGGGTGAGATGTGACTAATTGAATAGACATGCAGAGAGAGAAGGGGAGAATCATGGGAGCAGCAGGGAGAGATGTGACTAATTGAATAGACATGCAGAGAGAGAAGGGGAGAATCATGGGAGCAGCAGGGTGAGATGTGACTAATTGAATAGACATGCAGAGAGAGAAGGGGAGAATCATGGGAGCAGCAGGGAGAGATGTGACTAATTGAATAGACATGCAGAGAGAGAAGGGGAGAATCATGGGAGCAGCAGGGAGAGATGTGACTAATTGAATAGACATGCAGAGAGAGAAGGGGAGAATCATGGGAGCAGCAGGGTGAGATGTGACTAATTGAATAGACATGCAGAGAGAGAAGGGGAGAATCATGGGAGCAGCAGGGTGAGATGTGACTAATTGAATAGACATGCAGAGAGAGAAGGGGAGAATCATGGGAGCAGCAGGGTGAGATGTGACTAATTGAATAGACATGCAGAGAGAGAAGGGGAGAATCATGGGAGCAGCAGGGTGAGATGTGACTAATTGAATAGACATGCAGAGAGAGAAGGGGAGAATCATGGGAGCAGCAGGGAGAGATGTGACTAATTGAATAGACATGCAGAGAGAGAAGGGGAGAATCATGGGAGCAGCAGGGAGAGATGTGACTAATTGAATAGACATGCAGAGAGAGAAGGGGAGAATCATGGGAGCAGCAGGGTGAGATGTGACTAATTGAATAGACATGCAGAGAGAGAAGGGGAGAATCATGGGAGCAGCAGGGTGAGATGTGACTAATTGAATAGACATGCAGAGAGAGAAGGGGAGAATCATGGGAGCAGCAGGGTGAGATGTGACTAATTGAATAGACATGCAGAGAGAGAAGGGGAGAAACATGGGAGCAGCAGGGTGAGATGTGACTAATTGAATAGACATGCAGAGAGAGAAGGGGAGAAACATGGGAGCAGCAGGGTGAGATGTGACTAATTGAATAGACATGCAGAGAGAGAACGGGAGAAGCATGGGAGCAGCAGTATATATCCATGCCAATGTTTCATTAGTTCCTCTCTGTCTCCATGCATATTACGGGCCACAGGGCAGAGGGCAAGTGAAAATACCCACTTCACTTGTTTCCCCTCTCTTCTCCACCTCTCCACTCTTCTCTCCATCTCCACTCCACCTCTCTCCACTCTCCACCACTCCTCTCTTCTCTCCACTTCTCCTCTCCATCTCTCTTCTCTCCACTCCACCTCTCCTCTCTTCTCTCCACCTCTCTTCTCTCCACCTCTCTTCTCCACCCCACCCCACCCCTCTCCTCTCCTCTCCTGTCGTCTTCTCTTCTCTTCTCTTCTCTCCACCTCTCATATCTTCCCTCCACCTCTCCTCGCTTCTCCCCAACTCTCCTCTCCTCTCCACCTATCTTCTCTCCTCTCCACTGCTCTTCTCTCCTCCACCTCTCTTCTCTCCTCTTCTCTCCACCTCTCCTCTCTTCTCTTCTCTTCCCTCCACCTCTCCTCTCTTCTCTCTTTTCTTCTCTCATCTCTCTTCTCTCCTCTCCACCTCTCCTCTCTTCCCTCCACCTCTCCTCTCTTCTCTCAACCTCTCCTCTCTTTCCTCCACCTCTCCTCTCTTCACCTCTCCTCTCCTCTCTTCTCCTCTCCATCTCTCCTCTTCTCTCCACCTCTCCTCTCTTCTCTTCTCTTCTCTCTACCTCTCCTCTCTTCTCTCCTCTCCACCTCTCCTCTCTTCCCTCCACCTCTCCTCTCCACCTCTCCTCTCTTTCCTCCACCTCTCCTCTCTTCCCTCCACCTCTCCTCTCTTTCCTCCATCTCTCCTCTCTTCACCTCTCCTCTCCTCTCTTCTCCTCTCCATCTCTCCTCTTCTCTCCATCTCTCCTCTCTTCTCTTCTCTTCTCTCAACCTCTCCTCTCTTCTCCCCTCCACCTCTCCTCTCTCTCCCTCCACCTCTCCTCTCCACCTCTCCTCTCTTCTCTCCACCTCTCCTCTCTTCTCTTCTCTTCTCTCTACCTCTCCTCTCTTCTCTCCTCTCCACCTCTCCTCTCTTCCCTCCACCTCTCCTCTCCACCTCTCCTCTCTTCCCTCCACCTCTCCTCTCTTCTCTCTTTTCTTCTCTCATCTCTCTTCTCTCCTCTCCACCTCTCCTCTCTTCCCTCCACCTCTCCTCTCTTCTCTCTTTTCTTCTCTCATCTCTCTTCTCTCCTCTCCACCTCTCCTCTCTTCCCTCCACCTCTCCTCTCTTCTCTCAACCTCTCCTCTCTTCCCTCCACCTCTCCTCTCTTCTCTCTTTTCTTCTCTCCTCTCCACCTCTCCTCTCTTCCCTCTCTCCTCTCTTCTCTCAACCTCTCCTCTCTTTCCTCCACCTCTCCCCTCCACCTCTCTCCTCTCTTCTCCTCTCCATCTCTCCTCTTCTCTCCACCTCTCCTCTCTTCTCTTCTCTTCTCTCTACCTCTCCTCTCTTCTCTCCTCTCCACCTCTCTTCTCTTCCCTCCACCTCTCCTCTCAACCTCTCCTCTCTTCCCTCCACCTCTCCTCTCTTCTCTCTTTTCTTCTCTCATCTCTCTTCTCTCCTCTCCACCTCTCCTCTCTTCTCTCTTTTCTTCTCTCATCTCTCTTCTCTCCTCTCCACCTCTCCTCTCTTCCCTCCACCTCTCCTCTCTTCCCTCCACCTCTCCTCTCTTCCCTCCACCTCTCCTCTCTTTCCTCCACCTCTCCTCTCTTCACCTCTCCTCTCCTCTCTTCTCCTCTCCATCTCTCCTCTTCTCTCCATCTCTCCTCTCTTCTCTTCTCTTCTCTCTACCTCTCCTCTCTTCTCTCCTCTCCACCTCTCCTCTCTTCCCTCCACCTCTCCTCTCCACCTCTCCTCTCTTCTCTCCACCTCTCCTCTCTTCTCTTCTCTTCTCTCTACCTCTCCTCTCTTCTCTCCTCTCCACCTCTCTTCTCTTCACTCCACCTCTCCTCTCCACCTCTCCTCTCTCCTCTCCACCTCTCCTCTCTTCCCTCCACCTCTCCTCTCTTCTCTCTTTTCTTCTCTCATCTCTCTTCTCTCCTCTCCACCTCTCCTCTCTTCCCTCCACCTCTCCTCTCTTCTCTCTTTTTCTTCTCTCATCTCTCTTCTCTTCTCTCTACCTCTCCTCTCTTCTCTCCCTCCACCTCTCCTCTCTTCCCTCCACCTCTTCCTCTCCACCTCTCCTCTCTTCCCTCCACCTCTCTCCTCTCCACCTCTCCTCTCTTCCCTCCACCTCTCCCTCTTCCTCCTCTCTTCTCTCCTCTCCACCTCTCCTCTCTTCCCTCCACCTCTCCTCTCTTCTCTCTTTTTCTTCTCTCATCTCTCTTCTCTTCTCTCTACCTCTCCTCTCTTCTCTCCTCTCCACCTCTCCTCTCTTCCCTCCCCTCCCTCTCTTCTCTCCACCTCTCCTCTCTTCCCTCCACCTCTCCTCTCCACCTCTCTCCTCTTCTCTCCACCTCTCCTCTCCACCTCTCCTCTCTTCCCTCCACCTCTCCTCTCTTCTCTCTTTTTCTTCTCTCATCTCTCTTCTCTTCTCTCTACCTCTCCTCTCTTCTCTCCTCTCCACCTCTCTCCTCTTCCCTCCACCTCTCCTCTCCACCTCTCCTCTCTTCCCTCCACCTCTCCTCTCCACCTCTCCTCTCTTCTCTCTTTTCTTCTCTCATCTCTCTTCTCTCCTCTCCACCTCTCCTCTCTTTCCTCCACCTCTCCTCTCTTCTCTCAACCTCTCCTCTCTTTCCTCCACCTCTCCTCTCCTCTCTTCTCCTCTCCATCTCTCCTCTTCTCTCCACCTCTCCTCTCTTCTCTTCTTTTCTTCTCTCATCTCTCTTCTCTCCTCTCCACCTCTCTTCTCTTCACTCCACCTCTCCTCCACCTCTCCTCTCTTCTCTCCACCTCTCCTCTCTTCCCTCCACCTCTCCTCTCTTCTCTCTTTTCTTCTCTCTCTCTCTCTCTCTCTCCACCTCTCCTCTCTTCTCTTCCTTCCTCTCCTCTCTTCTCTCTTTTCTCTCTCTCTCATCTCTCTTCTCTTCTCTCTACCTCTCTCTCTCTTCTCTCCTCTCCACCTCTCCTCTCTTCCCTCCACCTCTCCTCTCTTCACCTCTCTTCTCTCTTCCCTCCTCTCTCCTCTCCACCTCTCCTCTCTTCCCTCCACCTCTCCTCTCTTCTCTCTTTTCTTCTCTCATCTCTCTTCTCTTCTCTCCACCTCTCTCTCTTCTTCCCTCCACCTCTCCTCTCTTCCTTTCTTCTCTCCATCTCTCTTCTCTCTTCTCTCCACCTCTCCTCTCCACCTCTCTCTCTTCCCTCCACCTCTCCTCTCTTCTCTCTTTTCTTCTCTCATCTCTCTTCTCTTCTCTCTACCTCTCCTCTCTTCTCTCCCTCCACCTCTCCTCTCCACCTCTCCTCTCTTCCCTCCACCTCTCCTCTCCACCTCTCCTCTCTTCCCTCCACCTCTCCTCTCTTCTCTCTTTTCTTCTCTCATCTCTCTTCTCTCCTCTCCACCTCTCCTCTCTTCCCTCCACCTCTCCTCTCTTCTCTCTTTTCTTCTCTCATCTCTCTTCTCTCCTCTCCACCTCTCCTCTCTTCCCTCCACCTCTCCTCTCTTCTCTCTTTTCTTCTCTCATCTCTCTTCTCTTCACTCCACCTCTCATCTCTTCTGAAGAGGGGAGCTGATGTGTGTGTGCCCTTGACCTCCCCTTTTAGATACAAAATGATTCCATCACTGTATATGGTATGCAGTGCAATGCTGGGGGCGGTGTTCTTGATGACCTTCATGTTCCACGTGAGGATGCAATTACTTCAGAATGTGTTCTGTCCCAGTTAAAGGAAGCTGAGACAGGACCGAGACAGGGACTCTGTGACTGTGTTATTGTATCTCCTGGTTACATGTCTTTACTGATGCTGAGACAGGACTGTGACAGGGACACTGTGGCTGTGTTATTGTATCTCCTGGTTACATGTCTTTACTGATGCTGTGACAGGGACACTGTGACTGTGTTATTGTATCTCCTGGTTACATGTCTTCACTGATGCTGAGACAGGACATTTACATTTAAGTCATTTAGCAGACGCTCTTATCCAGAGCGACTTACAAATTGGTGCATTCACCTTATGACATCCAGTGGAACAGCCACTTTACAATAGTGCATCTAAATCTTTTAAGGGGGGGGGGGTAGAAGGATTACTTATCCTATCCTAGGTATTCCTTAAAGAGGTGGGGTTTCAGGTGTCTCCGGAAGGTGGTGATTGACTCCGCTGTCCTGGCGTCGTGAGGGAGTTTGTTCCACCATTGGGGGGCCAGAGCAGCGAACAGGACTGTGACAGGGACTCTGTGGCTGTGTTATTGTATCTCCTGGTTACATGTCTTCACTGATGCTGTGACAGGGACACTGTGGCTGTGTTATTGTATCTCCTGGTTACATGTCTTTACTGATGCTGAGACAGGACTAAATAAAGGTAAAAATATATATATATATAAATAATAAATGTAGGCTACCTGGAGAATGTTGAAGCAGTGTTATAATAGTCCTGTGTGGCTCAGTTGTACGAGCATGGGGCTTACAACGCCAAAGTCGTGAGTTCGATTCCCGCTGGGGCTGACCATATGAACATGTATTCATGACAGGGACACTGGTTCCAAAGTAAGTCACTTTGGATGAGAGGGTCTGCTTAGTGGTGTACAGTATATTATGTAAAACTGATGGTCTCTCTCTCTCTCTCTCTCTCTCTCTCTCTCTCTCTCTCTCTCTCTCTCTCTCCTCAGGGGACCAGCCAGGAGCCCTGTAATGGGCTGGACTGTAGTGGAGGATGTAACTGTAACCCAGAGAAAGGTGGCAGGGTAAGACATACATACATACATACATACATACATACATACATACATACATACATACATACATACATACATACATACATACATACATACATACATACATACATACATACATACATACATACATACATACATACATACATACATACATACATACATACATACATATATATATATATATATATATGTATATATAAACCTCTATTCTCCCTCTCACACATCCTTCCTCTCCTACTTCAGGAGGCTTTCTTAGCTTCTGGTCCATATCCACGCATGTCACAAAACAAGAGTACATCAGCAAAGTTCGATAGACCCAGTAAATCCTGGGTCAAAGACATGAAGTAGTTGAGGTGCTTGCAAAACAAAAGTTAGAAAACACATTGTGTTGCATTGAAAGACTGGTATAACCACAGAGACTCAGTAAAATGTAGGGTTTTGGACTGTTACAGGAGTTGAGGACAACACTCCTAACCACAACCAATTGGGTAAGAAAACTAAATGCTGTAGCCACCTTCAGAAAATGGTGGTTTTGGTCAAATTGAGTTCTGACAAACTCAACAACTATGTGGCAAAGAGAAGGAAATGAAGCACTGCTAGGGTACACAGTATTAGTTATCTGTAGATAGATAGGTGCTCTTTGGATGAGGAGGACCAAACCACTCTTCATATAATAGAAAAGCCTTTAGTTTTACGTTCAGTGGAACAAAAATGTTTCACCTGTGACACGTTTTGGCAGCACGGCCTTCAAAGATTTTTGTACCCCCTTTTCTACTCCCTGAGTTTTAAATATTTGTTCCATTGAACATGTCATGAACATGAAGACATTTATATTATGTGACGAGTGCCTTGGTCCCGTGTTTGTTATTTTAACTGAACCGCTAGTCGTACATTGCTGGCATTGGTTGTGTTATGCAAGGTTAGGGTTGCACTGTAGGTCATGTTAAACAGTAGTCAGGCACACGCATGCACACACACACGCACGCATGCACACACACACGCACGCATGCACACACACACACACACGCGCGCACACACACAACCACACACACACACAATACTTCAAGCATCTTTTTAAACCATGCCGATGCACCAATATCTAACTTTTTCAACTTAGTTCCAGAACCTTCAAAAAGCATTTACACCCCTTGACTTTTTCCCCCATTTTGTTTTGTAACAAAGTGGGATTCCAATGAATTTAATTATCTTTTTTTTTTGGTCAACAATGTACACAAAATATTTAATGTAAAAATGGAAGAAAAATTCTGACATTTGTAATATATATATATATATATATACACTACCTTTCAAAAGTTTGGGGTCACTTAGAAATGTCCTTGTTTTTGAAAGAAAAGCACATTTTTTGTCCATTTAAATCACATTAAATTGATCAGAAATACAGTGTAGACATTGTTAATGTTGTACATTACTATTGTAGCTGGAAACAGCTGATTTTTTTATGGAATATCTACATAGGTGTACAGAGGCCCATTATCAGCAACCATCACTCCTGTGTTCCAATGGCACGTTGTGTTAGCTAATCCAAGTTTATAATTTCAAAAGGGTAATTGATCATTAGAAGACCATTTTGTAATTATGTTAGCACAGATGAAACCTTTTGTCCTGATTAAAGAAGCAGTAAATCTGGCCTTCTTTAGACCAGTTGAGTATCTGGAGCATCAGCATTTGTGGGTTTGATTACAGGCTCAAAATGGCCAGAAACAAAGTACTTTCTTCTGAAACTCGTCAGTCTATTCTTGTTCTGAGAAATGAAGGCTATTCCATGTGAGAAATTGCCAATAAACTTAAAGATCTCGTACAACGCTGTGTACTACTCCCTTCACAGGACAACACAAACTGGCTCTAACCAGAATAGAAAGACGAGTGGGAGGCCCGGTGCACAACTGAGCAAGAGGACAAGTACATTAGAGTGCCTAGTTTCAGAAACAGACACCTCACAAGTCCTCAACTGGCAGCTTCATTAAATAGTACCCACAAAACACCAGTCTCAACGTCAACAATGAAGAGGCGACTCCATCCAGGATGCTGGCCTTCTAGGCAGAGTTGCAAAGAAAACGCCATATCTCAGACTGGCCAATAAAAATAAAAGATTAAGATGGGAAAAAGAACACAGACACTGGACAGAGATATGGCTTTTTCGCTCTGGAGAGACCTGAAAATAGCTGTGCAGAGACTCTGGAGAGACCTGAAAATAGCTGTGCAGAGACTCCGGAGAGACCTGAAAATAGCTGTGCAGAGACACTCCCTGTCCAAATTGACAGAGCTTGAGAGGAAATGCATAGAATGGGAGAAACTCCACAAATATAGGTGTGCCAAACTTGTCATGTCATACCCAAGAAGACTTAAGGCTGTAATCGCTGCCTAATGTGCTTCAACAAAGTACTGAGGGTCTGAATACTTATGGAAATGTGATATTTCCGTTTGCATTTTTTTTATACATTTCTAAAAAATGTTTTTTTTTAAACTGTTTTTGCTTTGTCAATATGGGGTATTATGTGTAGATTGATGAGGAAAACAACTATTAAACCATTTTAGAATAAGGCTGTAACGTAAAACAATTTGGAAAAAGTCAAAGGGTCTGAATACTTTTCGAATGCATTGTAGCTTGATTAGATAAGTATTCAACCCCCAAGTCAATAAACGTTAGAATCACATTTGGCAGCGATTACAGCTGTGAGTCTTTCTGGGTAAGTCTCTAAGAGTCATTACAGCTGTGAGTCTTTCTGGGTAAGTCTCTAAGAGTCATTACAGCTGTGAGTCTTTCTGGGTAAGTCTCTAAGAGTCATTACAGCTGTGAGTCTTTCTGGGTAAGTCTCTATGAATCATTACAGCTGTGAGTCTTTCTGGGTAAGTCTCTAAGAGCTGTGAGTCTTTCTGGGTAAGTCTCTAAGAGCTGTGAGTCTTTCTGGGTAAGTCTCTAAGAACTGTGAGTCTTTCTGGGTAAGTCTCTAAGAATCATTACAGCTGTGAGTCTTTCTGGGTAAGTCTCTAAGAATCATTACAGCTGTGAGTCTTTCTGGGTAAGTCTCTAAGAGTCATTACAGCTGTGAGTCTTTCTGGGTAAGTCTCTAAGAGTCATTACAGCTGTGAGTCTTTCTGGGTAAGTCTCTAAGAGTCATTACAGCTGTGAGTCTTTCTGGGTAAGTCTCTAAGAGTCATTACAGCTGTGAGTCTTTCTGGGTAAGTCTCTATGAATCATTACAGCTGTGAGTCTTTCTGGGTAAGTCTCTAAGAGTCATTACAGCTGTGAGTCTTTCTGGGTAAGTCTCTATGAATCATTACAGCTGTGAGTCTTTCTGGGTAAGTCTCTAAGAGCTGTGAGTCTTTCTGGGTAAGTCTCTAAGAGCTGTGAGTCTTTCTGGGTAAGTCTCTAAGAACTGTGAGTCTTTCTGGGTAAGTCTCTAAGAATCATTACAGCTGTGAGTCTTTCTGGGTAAGTCTCTAAGAATCATTACAGCTGTGAGTCTTTCTGGGTAAGTCTCTAAGAATCATTACAGCTGTGAGTCTTTCTGGGTAAGTCTCTAAGAATCATTACAGCTGTGAGTCTTTCTGGGTAAGTCTCTAAGAGCTGTGAGTCTTTCTGGGTAAGTCTCTAAGAGCTGTGAGTCTTTCTGGGTAAGTCTCTAAGAATCATTACAGCTGTGAGTCTTTCTGGGTGAGTCTCTAAGAGTCATTACAGCTGTGAGTCTTTCTGGGTAAGTCTCTAAGAGCTGTGAGTCTTTCTGGGTAAGTCTCTAAGAGCTGTGAGTCTTTCTGGGTAAGTCTCTAAGAGTCATTACAGCTGTGAGTCTTTCTGGGTAAGTATCTAAGAATCATTACAGCTGTGAGTCTTTCTGGGTAAGTCTCTAAGAATCATTACAGCTGTGAGTCTTTCTGAGTAAGTCTCTAAGAATCATTACAGCTGTGAGTCTTTCTGGGTGAGTCTCTAAGAGTCATTACAGCTGTGAGTCTTTCTGGGTGAGTCTCTAAGAACTTTCCACACCTGGATTGTGCAACATTTGCCCATTATTATTTTCAAACTTCTTCAAGCTCAGTCAAGTTGGTTGTTCATCATTGCTCAGGTCTTGCTCAGGTCTTGCTCAGGTCTTGCCATAGATCTTCAAGCAGATGTAGGTCAATACTGTAGCTCTGCCACTCAGGAACATTTACTGTCTTCTTGGTAAGAAACGCAAGTGTAAATTCAGCCTTGTGCTTTAGGTAGTTGTCCTGCTGAAAGGTGAATTCATCTCCTATTGTCTGGTGGAAAGCAGACTGAACCAGGTTTTCCTTTAGGATTTGCTTGTGCTAAGGTCCATTCTGTTTTTATTTCATGCTGAAAAGCTCCCCAGTCCTTAACAATTACAAGCATACCCATAACATTATGCAGCCACCACTATGCTTGAAAATATGAAGAGTGGTACTCAGTAATGTGTTGTATTGGATTTCCCCGAACAGAACACTTTGTGAAATACTTTGCCACATTTTTTTAGGCATTACTTTAGTGCCTTGTTGCAAACAGGATGTATGTTTTTGAATATTTGTATTCTTTACCAGCTTCCTGCCTGTATCTTTGTCGTAACTGGGTGTATTGGTGCACCATCCAAAGTGTAATTAATAACTTCACCATGCTCGAAGGGATATTCAATCTACCAGTAGATGTCCTTTGCGAGGCATTGGCAGACCTCCCTGGTCTTTGTGGTTGAATCTGTGTTTGAAAGTCAGTGCTTGACTGAGGGACCTTACAGATAATTGTATGTGTTGGGTACAGAGATGAGGTAGTCGTTAAAAACTAATGTTAAACACTATTATTGTACACAGAGTCAATGAAACTTATTATGTGACTTGTTAAGCGTGTACAGATTTCAAAACAACCTAATTCCACTGTGACATTATGGGGTATTGTGTGTAGGCCAGTGACAAATCATTTCAATTTTCCATTTACAATTTTGTCTGTAACACATCAAAATGTGAAAAACGTTAAAGGGTATGAATATTTTCTAAAGGCACTGTAGTTCCCTCAAGCACCAACTGACCTTTATCATTTATGAGCGTGAGCTAATCTAAAAGAAAATATAGGCATTCGCCAGACATTTTCTGCATAACTACACAGATGATTGCTTTAATACTCCAAGAAAAAGGTCATGTGCTTTTATTGCAGTGATGACTGGTTTATTTTCATAGAAGAGCCCAAGCTCAACAGGTCCTGACATTACATGTCTGCCTGTCTCGCTGTTTAGCTGTCTGCCTGTCTAGCTGTCTGCCTGTCTAGCTGTCTGCCTGTCTAGCTGTCTGCCTGTGTAACTGTCTGCCTGTCTAGCTGTCTGCCTGTCTAGCTGTCTGCCTGTCTGCCTGTCTGCCTGCCTGTCTAGCTGTTCACCAGTCTGCCTGTGCTTCTGCCCTTTGCTGAAGTTAATAACTGCAGGCTAGTCATAGTCAATTACCTTGGTCTAGTCAATTACTTTGGTCTAGTCAATTACCTGGGTCTAGTCAATTACCTGGGTCTAGTCAATTACCTGGGTCTAGTCAATTACCTGGGTCTAGTCAATTACCTGGGTCTAGTCAATTACCTGGGTCTAGTCAATTACCTGAGTCTAATCAATTACCTTGGTCTAGTCAATTACCTGGGTCTAGTCAATTACCTGGAACTAGTCAATTACCTGGAACTAGTCAATTACCTGGGTCTAATCAATTACCTGGGTCTAGTCAATTACCTGGATCTAGTCAATTACCTGGGTCTAATCAATTACCTGGGTCTAATCAATTACCTTGGTCTAGTCAATTACCTGGAACTAGTCAATTACCTGGAACTAGTCAATTACCTGGGTCTAGTCAATTACCTGGGTCTAGTCAATTACCTGGAACTAGCCAATTACCTGGAACTAGTCAATTACCTGGAACTAGTCAATTACCTGGAACTAGTCAATTACCTGGAACTAGTCAATTACCTGGGTCTAGTCAATTACCTGGAACTAGTCAATTACCTTGGTCTAGTCAATTACCTGGGTCTAGTCAATTACCTGGGTCTAGTCAATTACCTGGAACTAGTCAATTACCTTGGTCTAGTCAATTACCTGGGTCTAGTCAATTACCTGGGTCTAGTCAATTACCTGGAACTAGTCAATTACCTGGAACTAGTCAATTACCTGGGTCTAATCAATTACCTTGGTCTAGTCAATTACATTGGTCTAGTCAATTACCTGGGTCTAGGCAATTACCTGGGTATAATCAATTACCTGGGTCTAATGACTGAGAAGTAGACACAAACAGCTGAGCACACACGCATGCTGGCGGAGGCACACACACAAACACTATCCCTGCTTCTCATCTGTATCCAATCGATAGCCTTTTACAAGACGTGGTCTTGTGTATTGACAGTGCACAGGCTTGGCAGGTCTGGACGTTGGCCAACAGAGATGTTACCCTGTGTTCTGGGATATACAGGTCTGGATGTTGGCCAACAGAGATGTTACCCTGTGTTCTGGGATAGGCAGGTCTGGACGTTGTCCAACAGAGATGTTACCCTGTGTTCTGGGATAGGCAGGTCTGGACGTTGGCCAAGAGAGATGTTACCCTGTGTTCTGGGATAGGCAGGTCTGGATGTTGGCCAACAGAGATGTTACCCTGTGTTCCTTTATAGGCAGGTCTGGATGTTGGCCAAGAGAGATGTTACCCTGTGTTCTGGGATAGGCAGGTCTGGATGTTGGCCAACAGAGATGTTACCCTGTGTTCCTTTATAGGCAGGTCTGGATGTTGGCCAACAGAGATGTTACCCTGTGTTCTGGGATAGGCAGGTCTGAATGTTGGCCAACAGAGATGTTACCCTGTGTTCTGGGATAGGCAGATCTGGATGTTGGCCAACAGAGATGTTACCCTGTGTTCTGGGATAGGCAGGTCTGGATGTTGTCCAACAGAGATGTTACCCTGTGTTCTGGGATAGGCAGGTCTAGATGTTGGCCAACAGAGATGTTACCCTGTGTTCTGGGATAGGCAGGTCTGGACGTTGTCCAACAGAGATGTTACCCTGTGTTCTGGGATAGGCAGGTCTGGATGTTGGCCAACAGAGATGTTACCCTGTGTTCTGGGATAGGCAGGTCTGGATGTTGGCCAACAGAGATGTTACCCTGTGTTCCTTTATAGGCAGGTCTGAATGTTGGCCAAGAGAGATGTTACCCTGTGTTCTGGGATAGGCAGGTCTGGATGTTGGCCAACAGAGATGTTACCCTGTGTTCCTTTATAGGCAGGTCTGGATGTTGGCCAACAGAGATGTTACCCTGTGTTCTGGGATAGGCAGGTCTGAATGTTGGCCAACAGAGATGTTACCCTGCGTTCTGGGATAGGCAGATCTGGATGTTGGCCAACAGAGATGTTACCCTGTGTTCTTGGATAGGCAGGTCTGGATGTTGTCCAACAGAGATTTTACCCTGTGTTCTGGGATAGGCAGGTCTAGATGTTGGCCAACAGAGATGTTACCCTGTGTTCTGGGATAGGCAGGTCTGGATGTTGGCCAACAGAGATGTTACCCTGTGTTCTGGGATAGGCAGATCTGGATGTTGGCCAACAGAGATGTTACCCTGTGTTCTGGGATAGGCAGGTCTGGATGTTGTCCAACAGAGATGTTACCCTGTGTTCTGGGATAGGCAGGTCTGGATGTTGGCCAACAGAGATGTTACCCTGTGTTCTGGGATAGGCACGTCTGGATGTTGGCCAACAGAGATGTTACCCTGTGTTCTGGGATAGGCAGGTCTAGATGTTGGCCAACAGATATGTTACCCTGTGTTCTGGGATAGGCAGGTCTGGATGTTGGCCAACAGAGATGTTACCCTGTGTTCTGGGATAGGCAGGTCTGGATGTTGTCCAAGAGAGATGTTACCCTGTGTTCTGGGATAGGCAGGTCTGGATGTTGGCCAACAGAAATGTTACCCTGTGTTCTAGGATAGGCAGGTCTGGACGTTGGCCAACAGATATGTTACCTTGTGTTCTGGGATAGGCAGGTCTGGACGTTGGCCAACAGAGATGTTCCCTGTGTTCTGGGATAGGCAGGTCTGGATGTTGGCCAACAGAGATGTTACCCTGTGTTCTGGGATAGGCAGGTCTGGATGTTGGCCAACAGAGATGTTACCCTGTGTTCTGGGATAGGCAGGTCTAGATGTTGGCCAACAGAGATGTTACCCTGTGTTCTAGGATAGGCAGGTCTGGACGTTGGCCAACAGAGATGTTACCCTGTGTTCTGGGATAGGCAGGTCTGGATGTTGGCCAAGAGAAATGTTATCCTGTGTGGGTTTGTGTGGTTGACAGGGATCCTGTGTGGGTTTGTGTGGTTGACATGCATCACCGCTATCCGTTATCACACCATCCCCTTACACCCCTCATCTCTTGACCCTCTACCCCCCGCCCCCTTGCCCATCCAAACGAAACATCATCAGATCATGGCCCCTGAATTACTTTGAATGTGTCCCAAATGGCACCCTATTCCTCTCATAGTGCACTACTTTTCACCAGAGCTCTATAGACGCTGGTCAAAAGTAGTGCACTATGAAGGGAACAAGATGCCATTTGGGAGGCAGCTTATAACTACACATCAGCCTCTTGCCAACAAGCATTGTGTTGATTCGGGGCTGGGATAAACCAACAAATATAACACCAAAGATAGCTGTTTTCCGGTATGTTGATTTAGATTCATGATCAGATGAATAGAAGAGGGGAATTTGATATGTTGGATAATGTTCTGTGTAAACACTGCTGTTGATGGGTATACGGTAGAGCTGTGGCGACCGGGACATTTTGTCAGACGGTTGTTGCCATGTAAAAGTCTGCCGGTTTCACGTTATTTGACCGTTAATTAACATAGACAAGTTTAGCATCTCCAGGCCTCCACACAAACAAGTCACATACAAACCACACAAGCCACATACAAGCCACACACAAATCACATACAAGCCACACACAAGCCACACACAAGCCACATACAAACCACATACAAGCCACACACAAGCTACACACAAGCCACACACAAATCACATACAAGCCACACAAGCCACACACAAGCCACACACAAGCCACACACAAGCCACACACAAGTCACATAGAAGTCACATACAAGCCACCCACATGCCACACACAAGCCACACACAAGTCACATACAAGCCACACACAAGCCAAACACAAGCCACACACAAGCCACACACAAGCCACACACAAGCCACACACAAGCCACATACAAGCCACATACAAGCCACACACAAGCCACACACAAGCCACACACAAATCACATACAAGCCACACAAGCCACACACAAGCTACACACAAGCCACACACAAGCCACATACAAGCCACACACAAGCCACACATTTGCAAATAAATTCATTAAAAATCCTACAATGTGATTTTCTGGATTTATTTTCTCATTTTGTCTGTCATAGTTGAAGTGTACCTATGATGAAAATTACAGGCCTCACTCATCTTTTTAAGTGGGAGAACTTGCACAATTGGTGGCCGACGAAATACTTTTTTGCCCCACTGTATAACAGCGCAATCATTTGGGGGCTTGGGCTCATATGTAGGGCCATGCCTATGCATCAGCTCTGCATATGGGTGTTTTGAATGAATCATCCCCCTAGAAAGCGCTGTCCATTTCATTGGTCATGGCTCATGACTGACGGTGTGGTGGAAATACGGTCCTAGTAGAGGGTTGTAAAAGTTAAGTTAGGGAAGTATAGTATAGTATAAAGGGCTGGGTGGGTTCACACAGTAGCTGATAGCTGGTAGCTGGAAATGTCCCTACTATGTAGAGCGCTCAGCTGTCAGAGACGGAATGAGTGAGGGAAAGAGACGGAATGAGTGAGGGAATGAGACGGAATGAGTGAGGGAATGAGACGGAATGAGTGAGGGAATGAGACGGAATGAGTGAGGGAATGAGACGGAATGAGTGAGGGAAAGAGACGGAATGAGTGAGGGAATGAGACGGAATGAGTGAGGGAAAGAGACGGAATGAGTGAGGGAATGAGACGGAATGAGTGAGGGTATGAGACGGAATGAGTGAGGGAATGAGACGGAATGAGTGAGAGAATGAGACTGAATGAGTGAGAGAATGAGGTGGAAGGAGTGAGAGAATGAGAAGTAATGAGTGAGAGAATGAGAAGTAATGAGTGAGGGAATGAGAAGTAATGAGTGAGGGAATGAGAAGTAATGAGTGAGGGAATGAGAAGTAATGAGTGAGGGAATGAGAAGTAATGAGTGAGGGAAGGAGAAGTAATGAGTGAGGGAATGAGAAGTAATGAGTGAGGGAATGAGAAGTAATGAGTGAGGGAATGAGAAGTAATGAGTGAGGGAATGAGAAGGAATGAGTGAGGGAATGAGAAGGAATGAGTGAGAGAATGAGGTGGAAGGAGTGAGAGAATGAGAAGTAATGAGTGAGGGAATGAGAAGTAATGAGTGAGGGAATGAGAAGTAATGAGTGAGGGAATGAGAAGTAATGAGTGAGGGAAGGAGAAGTAATGAGTGAGGGAATGAGAAGTAATGAGTGAGGGAATGAGAAGTAATGAGTGAGGGAATGAGAAGGAATGAGTGAGGGAATGAGAAGGAATGAGTGAGAGAATGAGGTGGAAGGAGTGAGAGAATGAGAAGTAATGAGTGAGGGAATGAGGCGGAATGCCTCTCGTGCCAAATGTCGGCGCTGCTCTGATCTGGTGTGGTATAGCAGTAGATGAGTTAGAATGGTTAACCACTCAGGAAACCGCTTTACAATGCCTCAAGCATTATTCATATCTTTTTGTTCCTTTGCCAAAGCTGATTATTTATCAGTGGCAGTATCATGCATCACACATGATAATGTACCTACGAGATAATGTACATGATAATTGATGAAAAAGGCATCATTAGGTATGGCTGCAGGACAGAACATTTAATTATATGTTCAAGTGAAATAAAATGTGTCACGTTCTGACCTTAGTTCTCTTGTTATGTCTTTGTTTTAGTATGGTCAGGGCGTGAGTTGGGTGGGTTGTCTATGTTCCTTTTTCTATGTTGTGTTTAGCGTTTGGCCTGGTATGGTTCTCAATCAGAGGCAGGTGTCGTTAGTTGTCTCTGATTGAGAATCATACTTAGGTAGCCTTTTTCCCACTTGTGTTTCGTGGGTCATTTTCTGTTATGTGTATGTCACCTTTCAGAACTGTTTAGTTTAGTTTCTCCTTTGATATTTTGTTTAGTGTTCTCGGTTTAATAAATATATGATGAACACTCACCACGCTGCGCTTTGGTCCTCATCTCATTCCAACGACGAGCGTGACAGAATCACCCACCAAGCAGCGTGGTAACGGGCAGCAGCCGAAATCGCAAGACTCCTGGACATGGGAGGAGATTTTGGACGGCAAGGGACCCTGGGCACAGGCTGGGGAATATCGCCGCCCCAAGGCAGAGCTGGAGGCAGCGAAAGCTGAGTGGCGGTGGTATGAGGAGGCAGCACGGCAGCGCGGCTGAGACGAGAGGCGGCACCAAACATGTATTGGGTGGGGGACACGGGGAGTGTGGCTAAGTCAGGTATGAGACCTGCGCCAACTCCCCATGCTTACAGTGGAGAGAGGTGGACCGGGCAGGCACCGTGTTATGCCGTGAGGCCCACGGTGTCCCCGGTGTGCAGGCATAGCCCGGTGCGCTAAATAGCAGCGCCTCGTATCGGCCGGGCTAGAGTGGGCATCGAGCCAGGTGCCATGAAGCCGCCTCAGCGCATCTGGTCTCCAGTGTGTCTCCTCGGCCCGGGGTACATGGTCCAGCCCTGCGCTTGGTGTCCTCGGTTCGCTAGCACAGCCCAGTGCGGTCTATTCCACCTCGCCTCACTGGCCTGGCTACGGGGAGCATCCATATTATCATCATTTGATTGGCTAGCTATCAGGCATCACACACACACAAACACACACACCCACTATTTTTCTAATCCACACAATGGCTTTAGATTCATTGATATCAAAGTTAATGGTTTTAGCCAGAGGGCTAAAATGCCTTTGGTGGCTCAGTTGGCCCAGTTGACCCAGTCCTAGCTATGCTGTGAGTGGCTGTCGGTGTGTGTGTGTGTGTGTGTTTATGTGTGTACCAACTGTAACAGGCGTCGGTGGAATAAGGTGAGGACCAAAGTGCAGCGTGGTGCTTGTTCATGTTATTTATTTAAACTGAACACTATCAAACAAAGAAGCAAAAAGCACAACTGAAACAGCTCCGTCAGGTGCAAACCACACTAAACAGAAAGTATAATCACCCACAACTCAAGGGTGAAAACAGGCTGCCTAAGTATGGTTCTCAATCAGGGACAACGATTGACAGCTGCCTCTGATTGAGAACCATACCAGGCCAAACACAGAAATACCAAATCATAGAAAAAAATAACGTAGACAACCCACCCAACTCACGCCCTGACCATACTAAAACAGAGACATAACAAAAGACAACCCACCCAACTCACGCCCTGACCATACTAAAACAAAGACATAACAAAAGACAACCCACCCAACTCACGCCCTGACCATACTAAAACAAAGACATAACAAAAGACAACCCACCCAACTCACGCCCTGACCATACTAAAACAAAGA
The DNA here is from genome assembly GCF_021184085.1 of Oncorhynchus gorbuscha. NCBI lineage: Eukaryota > Metazoa > Chordata > Actinopteri > Salmoniformes > Salmonidae > Oncorhynchus > Oncorhynchus gorbuscha. The sequence continues at coordinate 11,530,601 of NC_060193.1, forward strand.
CATAACAAAAGACAACCCACCCAACTCACGCCCTGACCATACTAAAACAAAGACATAACAAAAGACAACCCACCCAACTCACGCCCTGACCATACTAAAACAAAGACATCACAAAGGAACTGAGGTCAGAACGTGACACCAACACAACCTCCAGAGTTCCACGTTGGCACAGTTTGTGTTGGTCTAAAAACAGTATGTGTGTGTGGGCCCCTTGGTTCAGCTCCCTAGGTTTCAGCAGTCTGACACACTCCCCAACACAAGGCCTTACTTCCTGCCTCTGTGATGCCCAGTCTGTTTCCAAACAACAATCATAGAGGGGCTAAGGCTGCATACACAAACAGATGGAGAGCAAATAACATGGTGGCGACCATATTACGCTCCACGCACACTCCCATTGTTCAATTCTCCCTGGTTTGTCTGCTCCGTTTCGCCTGTACTAGGTTTACGTTAACCACAGATCTAAAATCAAATTACATGACCCCAATCACAACCTTAACCACAGATCTAAGATCAGATTACATGACCCCAATCACAACCTTAACCACAGATCTAAAATCAGATTACATGACCCCAATCACAACCTTAACCACAGATCTAAGATCAGATTACATGACCCCAATCACAACCTTAACCACAGATCTAAAATCAGATTACATGACCCCAATCACAACCTTAACCACAGATCTAAAATCAGATTACATGACCCCAATCACAACCTTAACCACAGATCTAAAATCAGATTACATGACCCCAATCACAACCTTAACCACAGATCTAAAATCAGATTACATGACCCCAATCACAACCTTAACCACAGATCTAAGATCAGATTACATGACCCCAATCACAACCTTAACCACAGATCTAAAATCAGATTACATGACCCCAATCACAACCTTAACCACAGATCTAAGATCAGATGACATGACACCAATCACAACCTTAACCACAGATCTAAAATCAGATTACATGACCCCAATCACAACGTTAACCACAGATCTAGGATCAGATTACATGACCCCAATCACAACCTTAACCGCAGATCTAAAATGCTCAAACATGCCCTAATAAATTTTGTAATAAAGGGATTGTTCACCCAAATTACAAAATGTTAATTTGGTTTCCATACCCAGTAAGCGATGTATTGACAAGGTAGGACAGCAAGCCACGCTTTGGTTCAGAAATTGTTTAGAAATTGTGGCAAAAGTACCAATGACTTGAATGGGATTTGTGTCACAAATGTTAAAATGTTAGCATTTGGAAACAGTGTTAGGGAAATAAACCACATATCTAGGATCAGAGTAGCCTACCGCCCAATAACCATAAACATAAGGGAATGAAAACATAAACTGACATAAGATCAGTATCCAAGCCAGGCTATCACCCTATTCCCCTATTCCAATGGAAGCGCGCCAATCTTAAGCACAGATCTCGGATCTGATTAGCCTACCACTATAATAACCATGACTGGACCTCAGTCATCCATCCTACACTATTTTGACTGTCCCCATAGGAGGACCCTTTTTGGTTCGAGGTAGAACCCCTTATGGCTGCAGGTAGAACCTTTTTTGGTTCCAGGTAGAACCCTTTTTGGTTTCAGATTAGAACCCTTTTTGGTTTCAGATTAGAACCCTTTTTGGTTTCAGATTAGAACCCTTTTTGGTTCCAGGTAGAACTCTTTTTGGTTTCAGATTAGAACTCTTTTTGGTTTCAGATTAGAACCCTTTTTGGTTTCAGATTAGAACCCTTTTTGGTTTCAGACTAGAACCCTTTTTGGTTCCAGGTAGAACTCTTTTTGGTTTCAGATTAGAACCCTTTTTGGTTCCAGGTAGAACTCTTTTTGGTTTCAGATTAGAACTCTTTTTGATTCCAGGTAGAACTCTTTTTGGTTTCAGATTAGAACTCGTTTTGGTTCCAGGTAGAACTCTTTTTGGTTTCAGATTAGAACTCTTTTTGGTTTCAGATTAGAACTCTTTTTGGTTTCAGATTAGAACTCTTTTTGGTTCCAGGTAGAACTCTTTTTGGTTTCAGATTAGAACTCTTTTTGGTTTCAGATTAGAACTCTTTTTGGTTTCAGATTAGAACTCTTTTTGGTTCCAGGTAGAACTCTTTTTGGTTTCAGATTAGAACTCTTTTTGGTTTCAGATTAGAACTCTTTTTGGTTTCAGATTAGAACTCTTTTTGGTTTCAGATTAGAACCCTTTTTGGTTTCAGATTAGAACCCTTTTTGGTTCCAGGTAGAACTCTTTTTGGTTTCAGATTAGAACTCTTTTTGGTTTCAGATTAGAACCCTTTTTGGTTTCAGATTAGAACCCTTTTTGGTTTCAGACTAGAACCCTTTTTGGTTCCAGGTAGAACTCTTTTTGGTTTCAGATTAGAACCCTTTTTGGTTCCAGGTAGAACTCTTTTTGGTTTCAGATTAGAACTCTTTTTGGTTTCAGATTAGAACTCTTTTTGGTTTCAGATTAGAACTCTTTTTGGTTCCAGGTAGAACTCTTTTTGGTTTCAGATTAGAACCCTTTTTGGTTTCAGATTAGAACTCTTTTTGGTTTCAGATTAGAACTCTTTTTGGTTTCAGATTAGAACTCTTTTTGGTTTCAGATTAGAACTCTTTTTGGTTTCAGATTAGAACTCTTTTTGGTTTCAGATTAGAACTCTTTTTGGTTCCAGGTAGAACTCTTTTTGGTTTCAGATTAGAACTCTTTTTGGTTCCAGATTAGAACTCTTTTTGGTTTCAGATTAGAACTTTTTGGTTTCAGATTAGAACTCTTTTTGGTTTCAGAACTCTTTTTGGTTCCAGGTAGAACTCTTTTTGGTTTCAGATTAGAACTCTTTTTGGTTCCAGGTAGAACTCTTTTTGGTTTCAGATTAGAACTCTTTTTGGTTTTTTGGTTCCAGATTAGAACTCTTTTTGGTTTCAGATTAGAACTCTTTTTGGTTTCAGATTAGAACTCTTTTTGGTTTCAGATTAGAACCCTTTTTTGGTTTCAGATTAGAACCCCAGGTAACTCTTTTTGGCCCAGATTAGAACTCTTTTTGGTTTCACCCTTTTTGGTTTCAGATTAGAACTCTTTTTGGTTTCAGACCCGAGTGTGTTTAGTCCCTGAGTAGAACTTTTTTTGGTTTTTAGAACCCTTTTTGGTTCCAGGTAGAACTCTTTTTGGTTTCAGATTAGAACTCTTTTTGGTTCCAGAGAACTCTTTTAGAACTCAGATAGAACTTTTGGTTTCAGAGAGAGAGAACAGAGTAGGACTCTTTTTGGTTTCAGATTAGAACTCTTTTTGGAGAGAGAGTTAGAAGGGGAGAGGTTTCAGATTAGAACTCTTTTTGGTTTCAGATTAGAACTCTTTTTGGTTCCAGGTAGAACTCTTTTTGGTTTCAGATTAGAACTCTTTTTGGTTCCAGGTAGAACTCTTTTTGGTTCCAGGTAGAACTCTTTTTGGTTCCAGGTACAGACACACACAGAGGGGGCAGATTCTCTGAAATGTCATCTGTAACAGGCCTCTCCCTTCCTCCGCCTTTCCCATCTCAGTTTTTCCCCCCTCGTTCCCCACTCTTTCCCCTCGTCCCCCCACCCTTTCCACTTTGCTCAATTACATATATCTCAGCCCAATCTCTATCAATATCATAGGCCTATATACAAGCCTAACTCTCATCCTCTATCCATAGGAAATAAAGCCTTTTAAAAACACAAGCTAGCCGAGTGTGTTTAGTCCCTGAGTCCTTTTGTTCCCCGAGGAGAGAGACGGGGAAAGAGGGGACAGGAGAGAGAGAGGAGAGAGAGAGGAGAGAGGGGACGGGAGAGGAGAAAGAGAGACACAGAGAGAGAGGAGAGAGAGGAGCGAGAGGACGGGAGAGGAGAGAGAGAGACACAGAGATAGAGAACGAGAGGACGGGAGAGGAGAGAGAGAGAGAGAGAGAGAGGAGAGAGTGAGGGGAGAAAGCGAGAGGAGAGAGGGGAGGACGGGAGAGAGAGAGGAGAGAGAGGGGAGAGAAGGGACAGTAGAGATAGAGGAGAGAGAGAGGAGAGAAGGGAGAGGAGAGAGAGAGGAGAGAGAGAGAGGAGAGAGGGGACGGGAGAGAGAGAGAGAGAGAGAGAGAGAGAGAGAGAGAGAGAGAGAGAGAGAGAGAGAGAGAGAGAGAGAGAGAGAGAGAGAGAGGGAGAGAGAGAGAGAGAGAGAGAGAGAGAGAGGGAGAGAGAGGGAGGAGAGAGAGGGACAGAGGAGAGAGAGAGAGGGAAGAGGGGAGAGAGAGAGAGAGAGGGGAAGGGAAGAGAGAGAGAGAGAGAGAGAGAGAGAGAGAGGGACAGGAGAGAGAGAGCGAGAGAGAGAGAGGAGAGAGAGAGGGGGAGAAGGAGAGAGAGAGAGAGAGAGAGAGAGAGGGGAGAGAGAGAGAGGAGAGAGGGGACGGGAGAGCGAGAGGAGAGAGAGTGGAGAGATGGGACGGGAGAGAGAGAGGGGAGAGAGAGAGAGGAGAGAGGGGACGGGAGAGAGAGAGGGGGGGGAATAAAGAAAAAAGAAAAAAGATAAAGAAAGAATACTCTTTCCTCATAAGACTAGATTGGAGATCTAGATATTGGAGTGATTTGGACCAATAACGTCCGTTTCCACCAGAGGTGGAAACGGGTCCCCAGGGATCACACCAAGACCCAGGGTCCCCAGGGATCACACCAAGACCCAGGACCCCATAACATGTGTCTTCACTTTGGCCTCGAGATGGAGGGAGAGGGAGAGAGAGAGAGAGAGAGAGAGAGAGAGAGAGAGAGAGAGAGAGAGAGAGAGAGAGAGAGAGAGAGAGAGAGAGAGAGAGAGAGAGAGAGAGAGAGAAGAGAGAGAGAGGAGAAGAGAAAGAGAGAGAGAGAGAGAGAGAGAGAGAGAGAGAGAGAGAGAGAGAGAGAGAGAGAGAGAGAGAGAGAGAGAGAGAGAGAGAGAGAGAGAGAGAGAGAGAGAGAGAGACAGAGAGAGAGAGAGAGAGAGAGAAGAGAGAGAGACAGAGAGAGAGAGAGAGAGAGAGAGAGAGAGAGAGAGAGAGAGAGAGAGAGAGAGAGAGAGAGAGAGAGAGAGAGAGAGAGAGAGAGAGAGAGAGAGAGAGAGAGACAGAGAGAGAGACAGAGAGAGAGAGAGAGAGAGAGAGAGAGAGAGAGAGAGAGAGAGAGAGAGAGAGAGAGAGAGAGAGAGAGAGAGAAGAGAGAGAGACAGAGAGAGAGAGAGAGCAGAGAAGAGAGAGAGACAGAGAGAGGAGAAGAGAGAGAGAGAGAGAGAGAGAGAGAGAGAGAGAGAGAGAGAGAGAGAGAGAGAGAGAGAGAGAGAGAGACAGAGAGAGCAGAGAGAGAGAGAGAGAGAGAGAGAGAGAGAGAGAGAGAGAGAGAGAGAGAGAGAGAGAGAGAGAGAGAGAGAGAGAGAGAGAGAGAGAGAGAGAGAGAGAGAGAGAGAGAGAGAGAGAGAGAGAGAGAGAGAGGAGAAGAGAGAGAGACAGAGAGAGAGAGAGCGGAGAAGAGAGAGAGACAGAGAGAGAGAGAGAGAGACAGAGAGAGAGACAGAGAGAGAGAGAGAGAGACAGAGAGAGAGAGAGAGAGAGAGAAGAGAGAGAGAGAGAGAGAGAGAGAGAGAGAGAGAGAGAGAGAGAGAGAGAGAGAGAGAGAGAGAGAGAGAGAGAGAGAGAGAGAGAGAGAGAGAGAGAGAGGAGAGAGAGAGAGACAGAGAGAGAGAGAGCGGAGAAGAGAGAGAGACAGAGAGAGAGAGAGACAGAGAGAGAGAGAGAGAGGAGAAGAGAGAGACAGAGAGAGGAGAAGAGAGAGACAGAGAGAGAGGGGGAGAGAGAGAGAGACAGAGAGAGAGAGAGAGACAGAGAGAGGAGAAGAGAGAGAGAGAGACAGAGAGAGGAGAAGAGAGAGAGACAGAGGGAAACAACGTGGTAGGAAATTAAACAATGCAAAGCTTTGTTGACTTGAGAACATGGAAGCCATGTGGCCTTAGTGATTCTTTAGTCAGAATCAGTTGCTGATCTTTAACAAATACACAGAGGATCAATGTACTATAATATGTATAGGTGTTTTACTAAAAGACATTAAGAGATTAAGCTAACTTCTGCACTGAGGTGTTGAGACATGAGAGGATAGTGAACTAGGGAGGGAAGGTGGGCTCCATTTCTATCCCTCTCCCTCTCATTCTCACTCTTCCTTTCTGCCTCTCTCCCCAACTAGCTCTCACAGTCTAACTTCAGAATTAGACACTCATTCACATTTCACCAAACATCACATTTCGAAGTTGTTGCAAACATCAGATTTTGAAGTATTTAAGGTTGAATTTTAAAAATGAACTTCGAAATCGTAAAAACAGAGCTCACTGTTGCCCCCTAGTGGCCAGTCTCCACGTCATCTCCCAACATGAATGGATGTCAAATACTGACTTGTATCATAGGTGACCGTGCTGCTCTCTCTCTATGTCAATTCAATTCAATTCAAGGGGCTTTATTGACAAGGGAAACATATGTTAACATTGCCAAAGCAAGTGAAATAGATAATATACAAAAGTAAAATAAACAATAAAAATTCAAAGTAAACATTACACTCACAGAAGTTCCAAAACAATAAAGACATTACAAATGTAATATTATGTCTATATACAGTGTTGTAATGATGTGCAAATGGTTAAAGAACAAAAAGGAAAATAAATAAGCATAAATATGGGTTCTATTTAAAATGGTGTTTGTTCTTCACTGGTTGCCCTTTTCTTGTGGCCTCAGGTAACACATCTTGCTGCTGCGATGGCACACTGTGGAATTTCACCCAGTAGATATGGGAGTTTGTGAAAATCGGGTTTGTTTTCAAATTCATTGAATCTGTGTAATCTGAGGGAAATATGTGTCTCTAATATGGTTTCCACCTCATTTTGTGGGCAGTGAGCACGTAGCCTATCTTCTCTTGAGAGCCAGGTCTGCCTACGGCGGCCTTTCTCAATAGCAAGGCTAAGTTCACTGAGTCTGTACATAGTCAAAGCTTTCCTTAAGTTTGGGTCAGTCACAGTGGTCAGGTATTCTGCCACTGTGTCCTCTCTGTTTAGGCTCAGTCACAGTGGTCAGGTATTCTGCCACTGTGTTCTCTCTGTTTAGGGCCAAATAGCATTCTAGTTTGCACTGTTTTTTTGTTAATTACTTGACACATTGGAAAGAATTATCTTTCTGTTTAATCATGATTTGGTTGGGTCTAATCGTGTTGCTGTCCTGGGGCTCTGTGGGGTCTGTTTGTGTTTGTGAATAGAGCCCCAGGACCAGCTTGCTTTGGGGACTCTTCTCCAGGTTTATCTCTCTGTAGGTGATGGCTTTGTTATGGAAGGTTTGGGAATCACTTCCTTTTAGGTGGTTGTAGAATTTAACAGGTCTTTCATGGGTTCTATAACTAATTCAAGTATTTTTAGCCAGTTAGTATGTCAAATGTTATGTTCCTTTTGCCTTGCCCTTCTTGCCTTGTTTCTCAGCTTGTTCACAGCTTTGTAGAAGTTACCTGTGGCACTGATGTTTAGGCCAAATGATATATTGTTTTTTGTGTGCTCTAGGGCAACTGTGTCTAGATGGAATTTGTATTTGTGGTCCTGGGGACTGGACCTATTTTGGAACACCATTAAAGTGGTCTTACTGTGATTTACTGTCAGGGCCCAGGTCTGGCAGAATCTGTGCAGAAGATCTAGGTGCTGCTGTAGGCCCTCCTTGGTTGCTCTCCATCTCCCCTTTTTGGGCCCCTCGATGAAAGAGTACCTAACTGCTTGACCGAATTCCTTACCTTCATACTATCTCAGAGAGAGAGAGATAATTCCCTCCCAAATGTGCCCCTCTAGACAAAACAACCCAAAAAAATGGGTCACAACTCCTGCAGCTATGTCGCACGCTGCGTCTGTACATGGTCAATGGTAGGCTTCGAGGAGACTCCTATGGTAGGTACACCTACAGCTCATCCCTTGACAGTAGTACTGGAGATTACTTTATCACTGACCTCAACCCAGAGTCTCTCAGACCATTCAGTCAGCCCACTGACACCCCTATCAGATCAAAGCAAATCAGTCTACCTGGTCAGAGCAATACTCAGTCATGAGGCATCGAAGCCGAAGGAACTGCACAATATTAAGAAATGCTATACCTGGAAGGGAAGTAGTGTGGAAACCTACCTAAACACAATGAGGCAACAACAAATTCAATCCCTTTTAGACAACTTCCTGGACAAAACATTTCACTGTAATAGTGAAGGTGTAAACTTGGAAGTAGAAAGCCTTAACAGTATCTTTGACCTTTCAGCTTCCCTATCAAATCTAATCATTTCAAGCAGACGACTAAGAAAAATAACAACAATGACAAATGGTTTGATCAGGAATGCAAAAAACTAAGAAAGAAATTGAGTCTACGCCTTCACTATGGTGAATCACTAAAACAATACAGAAATACACCACGGAAAAAGAAGGAACAGAACGTCAGACATCAGCTCAATGTAATTGAAGAATCCATATAATCTAACCACATCTGGGGAAATTGGAAAACTCTAAACAAACAACCACACGAAGAATGATCTATCCAAAATGGAAATATGTGTATAAACCACTTCTCCAATATTTTTGGCTCTATAACAAAGAACAAAACAGCCAGAACATACACAGTGCCTCGCAAGAGTCTTCATCACCCTTGGCGTTTTTCCTATTTTGTTGTATGACAACCTGTAATTTAGATGATGTTTTATTTGGATTTCATGTAATAAACATAACACAAAATAGTCCAAATTGGTGAAGTGAAATGAAAAAAATTACTTGTTTAAAAAGAAATGAAAGGGAAAAGTGGTGTGTATGTATGTATGTATGTATGTATGTATGTATGTATGTATGTATGTATGTATGTATGTATGTATGTATGTATGTATGTATGTATGTATGTATGTATGTATGTATGTATGTATGTATGTATGTATGTATGTATGTATGTATGTATGTATGTATGTATGTATGTGCGTGCGTGCGTGCGTGTGTGTGTGTGTGTATTCACCCCCTTTGCTATGAATCCCCTCAATAAGATTTGATGCAACCAATTACCTTCAGAAGTCACATAATTCATTAAATAAAGTCCACCTGTAAGCAATATATGTGTCACATGATCTGTCACATGATCTCAGTATATATATATATGTGTACACACATACATACAGTGAGGGAAAAAAGTATTTGATCCCCTGCTGATTTTGTACGTTTGCCCACTGACAAAGAAATGATCCGTCTATAATTTTAATGGTTTATTTGAACAGTGAGAGACAGAATAACAACAAAAACATCTAGAAAAACCATGTCAAAAATGTTATAAATTGATTTGCATTTTAATGAGGGAAATAAGTATTTGACCCCTCTGCAAAACATGACTTAGTACTTGGTGGCAAAACCCTTGTTGGCAAAAAAGGTCAGACGTTTCTTGTAGTTGGCCACCAGGTTTGCACACATCTCAGGAGGGATTTTGTCCCACTCCTTTTTGCAGATCTTCTCCAAGTCATTAAGGTTTCGAGGCTGACGTTTGGCAACTCGAACCTTCAACTCCCTCCACAGATTTTCTATGGGATTAAGGTCTGGAGACTGGCTAGGCCACTCCAGGACCTTAATGTGCTTCTTCTTGAGCCACTCCTTTGTTGCCTTGGCCGTGTGTTTTGGGTCATTGTCATGCTGGAATACCCATCCACGACTCATTTTCAATGCCCTAGCTGAGGGAAGGAGTTTCTCACCCAAGATTTGACGGTACATGGCTCCGTCCAACGTCCCTTTGATGCAGTGAAGTTGTCCTGTCCCCTTAGCAGAAAAACACCCCCAAAGCATAATGTTTCCACCTTCATGTTTGACGGTGGGGATGGTGTTCTTGGGGTCATAGGCAGCATTCCTCCTCCAAACACGGCGAGTTGAGTTACATTTACATTTAAGTCATTTAGCAGACGCTCTTATCCAGAGCGACTTACAAATTGAGTTGATGCCAGCTCCATTTTGGTCTCATCTGACCACAACACTTTCACCCAGTTGTCCTCTGAATCATTCAGATGTTCACTGGCAAACTTCAGATGGGCATGTATATGTGCTTTCTTGAGCATGGGGACCTTGCAGGCGTTACAGGATTTCAGTCCTTCACGGCGTAGTGTGTTACCAATTGTTTTCTTGGTGACTATGGTCCCAGCTGCCTTGAGATCATTAACAAGATCCTCCCATGTAGTTTTGGGGTGATTCCTCACCGTTCTCATGATCATTGCAACTCCACGAGGTGAGATCCTGCATGGAGCCCCAGTGTTTCTTCCATTTGCAAATAATCGCACCAACTGTTGTTACCTTCTCACCAAGCTGCTTGGCAATGGTCTTGTAGCCCATTCCAGCCTTGTGTAGATCTACAATCTTGTCCCTGACATCCTTGGAGAGCTCTTTGGTCTTGGCCTTGGTGGAGAGTTTGGAATCTGATTGATTGATTGCTTCTGTGGACAGGTATTTTTATACAGGTAATGAGCTGAGATTAGGAGCACTCCCGTTAAGAGTGTGCTCTTAATCTCAGCTCATTACCTGTATAAAAGACACCTGGGAGCTAGAAATCTTTCTGATTGAGAGGGGGTTAAAATGCAAATCAATTTATAACATTTTTGACATGCGTTTTTCTGGATTGTTTTGTTGTTATTCTGTCTCTCACTGTTCAAATAAACCTCCCATTACAATTATAGACTGATCATTTCTTTGTCAGTGGGCAAACGTACAAAATCAGCAGGGGATCAAATACTTTTTTCCCTCACTGTACACCTGTTCTGCAAGGCCCCAGATTCTGCAACACCACTAAGCAAGGGGAACCACCAAGCAAGCAGCACCATAAAGACCAAGGAGCTCTCCAAACAGGTCAGGGGGATGAAGACCAAGGAGCTCTCCAAACAGGTCAGGGGGATGAAGACCAAGGAGCTCTCCAAACAGGTCAGGGGGATGAAGACCAAGGAGCTCTCCAAACAGGTCAGGGGGATGAAGACCAAGGAGCTCTCCAAACAGGTCAGGGGGATGAAGACCAAGGAGCTCTCCAAACAGGTCAGGGGGATGAAGACCAAGGAGCTCTCCAAACAGGTCAGGGACAAAGTTGTGGAGAAGTACAGATCAGGGTTGGGTTATAAACAAAATGTTAAAAGCTTTGAACATCCCACGGAGCATCATTAAATCCATAATAAAAAATGGAAAGAATATGGCACCACAACAAACCTGCCAAGAGAGAGCCGCCCACCAAAACTCATGGACCAGGCAAGGAGGGCACTGATCAGAGAGGCAACAAAAATACCAAACATAACCCTGAAGGAGCTGCAAAGCTCCACGGCAGAGATTGGAGTATCTGTCCGTAGGACCACTTTAAGCCATGCAATCCATAGAGCTGGGCTTTACGGAAGAGTGGCCAGAAAAAGCCATTGCTTAAAGACAAAAATAAGCAAACACATTTGGTGTTCGCCAAAAGGCATGTGGGAGACTCCCCAAACATATGGAAGAAGGTACTCTGGTCAGATGAGACCAAAATGGAGCTTTTTGGCCATCAAGAAAACGCTATGTCTGGCACAAACCCAACACCTCTCGTCACCCAGAGAACACCATCCCGACAGTAAAACATGGTTG
>NC_060193.1:11542330-11554830 GCF_021184085.1 Oncorhynchus gorbuscha
CTTGTAGAGGGGAAATAACTGGAGAAGCGGCCACAGACTGCAGGTCGCTTTCGGGTAGGCGCAGGCCGTAGTCGACAGAGACACCTGCTCACACGCAGCTTCTGATGAAGGCAAAAACACGACAGGACAGGGCGATACACAATCACAGCAAAAACACGACAGGACAGGGCGAAACGCAATCACAGCATGGTGAATACAATACAAGGAACCGACGGGACAGGAACGGATCACAAAGGAATAAATAGGGACTCTAATCAGGGAAAGGATCGGGAACAGGTGTGGGAAGACTAAATGATGATTAGGGGAATAGGAACAGCTGGGAGCAGGAACGGAACGATAGAGAGAAGAGAGAGCGAGAGAGTGAGAGAGGGAGGGGGGAGAGAGAGGGATAGAAGGAGGGAAAGAACCAAATAAGACCAGCAGAGGGAAACGAATAGCATGGGGAGCACAGGGACAAGACATGATAATAAATGACAAACATGACAGTACCCCCCACTCACCGAGCGCCTCCTGGCGCACTCGAGGAGGAATCCTGGCGGCAACGGAGGAAATCATCGATGAGTGAACGGTCCAGCACGTCCCGAGACGGAACCCAACTCCTCTCCTCAGGACCGTAACCTCCCAATCCACTAGGTATTGGTGACCCCGTCCCCGAGAACGCATGTCCATGATCTTATGTACCTTGTAAATAGGTGCGTCTCGACAAGGACGGGAGGGGGGAGGGAAGACGAACGGGGTGCGAAGAAAGGGCTTAACACAGGAGACATGGAAGACAGGATGGACGCGACGAAGATGTCGCGAAGAAGCTTAGGCGCACAGCGACAGGATTGACGACCTGGGAGACACGGAACGGACCAATGAACCGCGGAGTCAACTTACGAGAAGCTGTCGAAGAGGAAGGTTGCGAGTGGAAAGCCACACTCCTGGCCGCAACAATACCTGGACTCTTAATCCTGCGTTTATTGGCGGCTCACCGTCTGTGCCCTGTAACGGCAAAGTGCAGACCTCACCCTCCTCCAGGTGCGCTCACAACGTTGGACAAACGCTTGAGCGGAGGGAACGCTGGACTCGGCAAGCTGGGATGAGAACAGAGGAGGCTGGTAACCCAGACTACTCTGAAACGGAGATAACCCGGTAGCAGACGAAGGAAGCGAATTGTGAGCGTATTCTGCCCAGGGGAGCTGTTCTGCCCAAGACGCAGGGTTTCTGAAAGAAAGGCTGCGAGTATGCGACCAATCGTCTGATTGGCCCTCTCTGCTTGACCGTTAGACTGGGGATGAAACCCGGAAGAGAGACTGACGGACGCACCAATCAAACGACAGAACTCCCTCCAAAACTGTGACGTGAATTGCGGGCCTCTGTCTGAAACGGCGTCTAACGGAGGCCATGAATTCTGAATACATTCTCAATAATGATTTGTGCCGTCTCCTTAGCGGAAGGAAGTTTAGCGAGGGAATGAAATGTGCCGCCTTAGAGAACCTATCGACAACCGTCAGAATCACAGTCTTCCCCGCAGACAAAGGCAGACCGGTAATGAAGTCTAAGGCAATGTGAGACCATGGTCGAGAAGGAATGGGGAGCGGTCTGAGACGACCGGCAGGAGGAGAGTTACCCGACTTAGTCTGCGCGCAGTCCGAACAAGCAGCCACGAAACGGCGCGTGTCACGCTCCTGAGTCGGCCACCAAAAGCGCTGGCGAATAGACGCAAGAGTGCCTCGAACACCGGGATGACCAGCTAACTTGGCAGAGTGAGCCCACTGAAGAACAGCCAGACGAGTGGAAACAGGAACGAAAAGGAGGTTACTAGGACAAGCGCGCGGCGACGCAGTGTGCGTGAGTGCTTGCTTAACCTGTCTTTCAATTCCCAGACTGTTAACCCGACAACACGCCCATAAGGAAGAATCCCTCGGGATCAGTAGAAGCCACAGAAGAACTAAACAGACGGGATAAGGCATCAGGCTTGGTGTTCTTGCTACCCGGACGGTAAGAAATCACAAACTCGAAACGAGCGAAAAACAACGCCCAACGAGCTTGACGGGCATTAAGTCGTTTGGCAGAACGGATGTACTCAAGGTTCTTATGGTCTGTCCAAACGACAAAAGGAACGGTCGCCCCCTCCAACCACTGTCGCCATTCGCCTAGGGCTAAGCGGATGGCGAGCAGTTCACGGTTACCCACATCATAGTTGCGCTCAGATGGCGACAGGCGATGAGAAAAATAAGCGCAAGGATGAACCTTATCGTCAGACTGGAAGCGCTGGGATAGAATGGCTCCCACGCCTACCTCTGAAGCTGCCAACCTCGACAATGAATTGTCTAGTGACGTCAGGAGTAACGAGGATAGGAGCGGACGTAAAACGTTCTTTTAGAAGATCAAAGCTCCCTGGGCGGAACCGACCACTTAAAACACGTCTTGACAGAAGTAAGAGCTGTGAGAGGGGCAGCAACTTGACCGAAATTACGAATGAAACGCCGATAGAAATTAGCGAAACCTAAAAAGCGCTGCAACTCGACACGTGACCTTGAACGGGCCAATCACTGACAGCTTGACCTTAGCGAATCCATCTGAATGCCTTCAGCGGAAATAACGGAACCGAGAAAAGTAACGGAGGAGACATGAAAAGAGCACTTCTCAGCCTTTACGTAGAGACAATTCTCTAAAAGGCGCTGTAGAACACGTCGAACGTGCTGAACATGAATCTCGAGTGACGGAGAAAAATCAGGATATCAAGATAGACAAAAACAAAAATGTTCAGCATGTCTCTCAGAACATCATTAACTAATGCCTGAAAACAGCTGGCGCATTGGCGAGACCGAACGGCAGAACCCGGTACTCAAAATGCCCTAACGGAGTGTTAAACGCCGTTTTCCACTCGTCCCCCTCTGATGCGCACGAGATGGTAAGCGTTACGAAGGTCCAACTTAGTAAAGCACCTGGCTCCCTGCAGAATCTCGAAGGCTGATGACATAAGGGGAAGCGGATAACGATTCTTAACCGTTATGTCATTCAGCCTCGATAACCACGCAGGGGCGCAGAGTACCGTCCTTCTTCTTAACAAAAAGAACCCCGCCCGGCCGGAGAAGAAGAAGGCACTATGGTACCGGCGTCAAGAGACACAGACAAATAATCCTCGAGAGCCTTACGTTCGGGAGCCGACAGAGAGTATAGTCTACCTCGAGGAGGAGTGGTCCCCGGAAGGAGATCAATACTACAATCATACGACCGGTGAGGAGGAAGGGAGTTGGCTCGGGACCACTGAAGACCGTGCGCAGATCATGATATTCCTCCGGCACTCCTGTCAAATCGCCAGGTTCCTCCTGAGAAGTAGGGACAGAAGAAACGGGAGGGATGGCAGACATTAAACACTTCACATGACAAGAAATGTTCCAGGATAGGATAGAATTACTAGACCAATTAATAGAAGGATTATGACATACTAGCCAGGGATGACCCAAAACAACAGGTGTAAACGGTGAACGGAAAATCAAAAAGAAATAGTCTCACTGTGGTTACCAGATACTGTGAGGGTTAAAGGTAGTGTCTCAAATCTGATACTGGGAAGATGACTACCATCTAAGGCTTAACATGGGCGTAGGCTTATCTAACTCTCTGAAAGGAATGTCATGTTTCCGAACCCATGCTTCGTCCATGAAACAACCCTCAGCCCCAGAGTCTATCAAGGCACTACATGTAGCACCCGAACCGGTCCAGCGTAGGTGGACCGACAAAGTAGTACAGGACCTTGATGGAGAGACTTGAGTAGTTGCGCTCACCTGTAGCCCTCCGCTTACAGATGAGCTCTGGCTTTACTGGACATGAATTAACAAAATGTCCAGCAACTCCGCAATAGAGGCACAGGCGGTTGGTGATCCTCCGTTCCCTCTCCTTATTCGAGATGCGAATCCCTCCCAGCTGCATGGGCTCAGTCTCAAAGCCAGAGGAGGGAGATGGTTGCGATGCGGAGCAGGGAAACACCGTTGATGCGAGCTCTCTTCCACGAGCCCGGTGACGAAGATCTACCCGTCGTTCTATGCGGATGGCGAGAGCAATCAAAGAGTCCACATCTGAAGGAACCTCCCGGGAGAGAATCTCATCCTTAACCACTGCGTGGAGTCCCTCCAGAAAACGAGCGAGCAGCGCCGGCTCGTTCCACTCACTAGAGGCAGCAAGAGTGCGAAACTCAATGGAATAATCCGTTATGGACCGTTCACCTTGGCATAAGGAAGCCAGGGCCCTAGAAGCCTCCCCACCAAAAACTGAACGGTCAAAAACCCGAATCATCTCCTCTTTAAAGTTCTGGAACTTGTTAGAGCAATCAGCCCTTGCCTCCCAGATAGCTGTGCCCCATTCTCGAGCCCGGCCAGCAAGGAGTGAAATGACGTAAGCAACCCGAGCTCTCTCTAGAGTATGTGTTGGGTTGGAGAGAGAACACAATCTCACACTGCGTGAGAAAGGAGCGGCACTCAGTGGGCTGCCCGGAGTAGCAAGGTGGGTTATTAACCCTAGGTTCTGGAGGCTCGGCAGGCCAGGAAGTAACAGGTGGCACGAGACGTAGACTCTGGAACTGTCCAGAGAGGTCGGAAACCTGAGCGGCCAGGTTCTCCACGGCATGGCGAGCAGCGGACAATTCCTGCTCGTGTCTGCCGAGCATGGCTCCTTGGATCTCGACGGCAGTGTAACGAGCGTCTGAAGTCGCTGGGTCCATTCCTTGGTCGGTTCCTTCTATCATGCAGGTGAAAGAGGACCCAAAAAGCGACTTAACAGAAACAGAGTTTATTTAAGTCCAAACAGGGAATAACAGAAATCCTCTAGACTTGTAGAGGGGAAATAACTGGAGAAGCGGCCACAGACTGCAGGTCGCTTCGGTAGGCGCAGGCCGTAGTCGACAGAGACACCTGCTCACACGCAGCTTCTGATGAAGGCAAAAAACACGACAGGACAGGGCGATACACAATCACAGCAAAAACACGACAGGACAGGGCGAAACGCAATCACAGCATGGTGAATACAATACAAGGAACCGACGGGACAGGAACGGATCACAAAGGAATAAATAGGGACTCTAATCAGGGGAAAGGATCGGGAACAGGTGTGGGAAGACTAAATGATGATTAGGGGAATAGGAACAGCTGGGAGCAGGAACGGAACGATAGAGAGAAGAGAGAGCGAGAGAGTGAGAGAGGGAGGGGGAGAGAGAGGGATAGAAGGAGGGAAAGAACCAAATAAGACCAGCAGAGGGAAACGAATAGCATGGGGAGCACAGGGACAAGACATGATAATAAATGACAAACATGACAGTGGCAGCATCATGCTGTGTGGATGTTTTCATCGCCAGGGAAACTGGTCAGAATTGAAGGAATGATGGATGGCGCTAAATACAGCAAAATTACATTTACATTTACATTTACATTACAAAATTCTCGAGGGAAACCTGCTTGTCTTCCAGAGATTTGAGACTGGGACGGAGGTTCACCTTCCAGCAGGACAATGACCCTAAGCATACTGCTAAAGCAACACTCCAGTGGTTTAAGGGGAAACATTTAAATGTCTTGGAATGGCCTGGTCAAAGCCCAGACTTCAATCAAATTGAGAATCTGTGGTATGACTTAAATATTGCTGTTCACCAGCAGGAACCCATCCAACTTCAAGGAGCTGGAGAAGTTTTGCCTTGAAGAATGGGCAATTATCCCAGTGACTGCATGTGCCAAGCTTATAGAGACATACCCCAAGAGACTTGCAGCTGTAATTGCTGTAAAAGGTGGCTCTACAACGTATTGACTTTGGGGGGGTGAATAGTTATTCACGCTCAAATGTTCCGTTTTTATGCCGTATTTCTTCTTTGTTTCACAGTAAAAATATAAATATAAAAATATGTATTTTGCGTCTTCAAAGTTGTAGGCATGTTGTGTAAATCAAATGATACAAATCTCCCCAAAATGTATTTTAATTACAGGTTGTAAGGCAACAAAATAGGAAAAATGCCAGAGGGTGTATATATATATATATATATATATATATATATATATATATATATATATATATATATATATAATACTTCCGCAAGCCACTGTACATGATCACATCTTGGAATCAACTATTAAAGAAGACCTGAACCCACTGGATTCTCCAATTACCTTGAATGAACTACAGGACAAAATACAAACCCTCCAACCAAATGATATCCTCAATGAAATGATCAAATATACAGACCACAAATTCCAATTGGCTATACTTAAACTCTTTAACACCATCCTTAACTCTAGCATTTTCCCCAATATTTGGAACCAATAACTGATCACGCCAATCCACAAAAGTGGAAACACCTTTGACCCCAATAACTACTGTGGGATATGCGTCAACTGCAACCGTGGGAAAATCCTCAACAGCAGACTCGTACATTTCCTCTGTGAAATCAATGTACTGAGCAAATGTCAAATTGGCTTTTTACCAAATTACCGTACAACAGACCATGTAGTCACCCTGCACACCCTAATTAACAAACAAACCAAAACAAAGGCAAAGTCTTCTCATGCTTAGTTGATTTCAAAAAAGCTTTTGACTCAATTTGGCATGAGGGTCTGCTATACAAACTGATGGAAAGTGATGTTGGGGGAAGAACATACGACATTATAAAATCCATATACACAAAAATTGGCTAAAAACACACATTTTTTCCAGGGCACTAGAACAGTCTGGCGAGGGCACTAGAACAGTCTGCAGCACCCGACCTCACCCTACTAGAATCTGAAGTAAAATGTCTACTCATTGCTGATGATCTGATGCTTCTGTCCCCAACCAAGGAAGGCCGACAGCAACACCTAGTTCTTCTGCATAGATTCTGTCAGACCTGGGACCTGACAGTAAATCTCAGTAAGACAAAAATAATGGTGTTCCAAAAAAAGGTCTAGTTGCCAGGACCAGAAACACTAATTTCATCTAGACACAGTTGCCCTAGAGCACACAAAAACTATACACACCTCAAATTCCACATAGACACTGTTGCCTAAACATCAACGCCAAAGGTAACTTCCACAAAGCTGTGAACGATCTGAGAGACAAGGCAAGAAGGGCCTTCTATGCCATCAAAAGGAACATAAAATTTGACATACAAATTGGGATCTGGCAAAACAATACTTGAATTAGTTACGGAGCCCATTGCCCTTTCTGGTTGTGGGGTCTGGGGTCCGCTCACCAATCAAGAATTCACTAAATGAGACAAACACCAAATTGAGACTCTGCACGCAGAACTCTGCAAAAATATCCTCGGTGTACAACGTAAAACACCAAATAATGCATGCAGAGCAGAATTAGGCCGATACCCACTAATTATCAAAATCCAGAAAAGAGACGTTAAATTCTTAAACCACCTAAAAGGAAGTGATTCCCAAACCTTCCGTAACAAAGCCATCACTACAGAGATATTAACCTGGTGAAGAGTCCCATAAGCAAGCTGGTCCTGGGGCTCTGTTCACAAACATAAACAGACCCCACAGAGCCCCAGGACAGCAGCACAATTAGGTCCAACCAAATCATGAGAAAATATTGGGGGGAAAAACTGTGAAAACTAGAATGCTATTTGGCCCTAAACAGAGAGTACACAGCGGCAGAATACCTGACCACTGTGACTGACACAAAATTGAGGAAAGCTTTGACTATGTAGACTCAGTGAACATAGCCTTGCTATTGAGAAAGGCACCGTAGACAGACCTGGCTCTCAAGAGAAGACAGGCTATGTGCACACTGCCCACAAAATGAGGTGGAAACTGAGCTGCACTTCCTAACCTCCTGCCAAATGTATGACCATATTAGAGACACATATTTCCCTCAAATTACGCAGACCCACAAAGAATTTAGAAAACAAACCCAACTTTGATAATCTCCGATATCAATTGGGTGAAATCACAGCAGCAAGATTTGTGACCTGTTGCCGCAAGAAAAGATCAACCAGTGAAGAACAAAAACAATTGTAAATAGAACCCATATTTATGTTTATTTATTTTCCCTTTTGTACTTTAAATATTTGCACAACATTACAACACTGTATATAGACATACCTGTATGACATTTTGGAACGTTTGTGTGTACTGTTTACTGTTATTTCACTTTTGTTTGTTATCTGTTTGCTTTGGCAATGTTAACATATGTTTCCCATGCCAATAAAGCTACTTAAATTGAATTGACAGAGAGAGAAAGAGAGCCCCCCCCTATATCCCTCCCTCTTTCTCTCTCTCTCTCCCCCGCTCTCTCTCCCTCTCTCCCTCCCACCCTCTCCTCCTCTCTCCCTCTCTCCCTCCCACCCTCTCCTCCTCTCTCCCTCCCACCCGCTGTCTCGCTCCCTCTCTCTCTCCCCCTCTCTCCCTCACCAGGGGTTTAGACATTTAAAAATGACATTTTCCTAGAAAATGGTATTCTGAGCAGTAAGTAGGTTTAAGCTACTTTCAAGGTTTAAGCTACGTAAGTTCCCAGGCAGGACAAACTCTTACACAGGTCAGGCAAAGTAACTTCAGGGGGACTAAATTTGTCTTTGAACTACATCACACAAACACTCCTCCCCCATCTCCTCCTCTCATCCTAGCAGCGCACCTGACCTCTCCTCTCCTCTCCTCTCCTCTCCTCTCCTCTCCTCTCCTCTCCTCTCCTCTCCTCTCCTCTCCTCTCCTCTCCTCTCCTCTCCTCTCCTCTCCTCTCCTCTCCTCTCCTCTCCTCCTCTCATCCTAGCAGCGCCCCCGACCTCTCCACTCCTCCTCTCATCTTAGCAGCGCCCCTGACCTCTCCCTCCTTGACCTTTTTACCCTTTGACCTAGCCAAAGCAAGTGAAATAGATGAGTGAAAGTGAAATAAACAAAGAATGAACAATAATCTCTCGCTCTCTTACGCTCTAATTCTCTCTCCTATACCCACCTTCCTGACTCCTTCCCCCTCTCATCCCCCTCCTCTTCCTCTTCCTCTCCTCCCCCCTCCTTCCTCTCCTCTCCTCTCCTCTCCTCTCCTCTTCTCTCTCCTCTCCATCTTTTACACTGCCCCCCTCTGGTGAATTCTAGAACTGTCTCATCCTGACTTCGAATCAGTTTACCCTTTTAGATCACAATAAGTAACATTACATGGATACAGCTATGCACAGGGGGTACCGGTACAGAGTCAATGTGGAGGCTATGTACAGTGGGTACCGGTACAGAGTCAATGTGGAGGCTATATACAGGGGGGTACCGGTACAGAGTCAATGTGGAGGCTATATACAGGGGGTTACCGGTACAGAGTCAATGTGGAGGCTATATACAGGGGGGTACCGGTACAGAGTCAATGTGGAGGCTATATACAGGGGGTACCGTTACAGAGTCAATGTGGAGCTATGTACAGGGGGTACCGGTACAGAGTCAATGTGGAGCTATGTACAGGGGGTACCGGTACAGAGTCAATGTGGAGGCTATGTACAGGGGGTACTGGTACAGAGTCAATGTGGAGGCTATGTACAGGGGATACCAGTACAGAGTCAATGTGGAGGCTATATACAGGGGGTACCGGTACAGAGTCAATGTGGAGCTATGTACAGGGGATACCAGTACAGAGTCAATGTGGAGGCTATATACAGGGGGTTACCGGTACAGAGTCAATGTGGAGGCTATATACAGGGGGGTACCGGTACAGAGTCAATGTGGAGGCTATATACAGGGGGTACCGTTACAGAGTCAATGTGGAGCTATGTACAGGGGGTACCGGTACAGAGTCAATGTGGAGCTATGTACAGGGGGTACCGGTACAGAGTCAATGTGGAGGCTATGTACAGGGGGTACTGGTACAGAGTCAATGTGGAGGCTATGTACAGGGGATACCAGTACAGAGTCAATGTGGAGGCTATATACAGGGGGTACCGGTACAGAGTCAATGTGGAGCTATGTACAGGGGATACCAGTACAGAGTCAATGTGGAGGCTATATACAGGGGGTACCGGTACAGAGTCAATGTGGAGCTATGTACAGGGGGTACCGGTACAGAGTCAATGTGGAGCTATATACAGGGGGTACCGGTACAGAGTCAATGTGGAGGCTATGTACAGGGGGTACCGGTACAGAGTCAATGTGGAGCTATATACAGGGGGTACCGGTACAGAGTCAATGTGGAGCTATGTACAGGGGGTACCGGTTTTTATTTTTTTATTTGACCTTTATTTAACCAGGCAAGTCAGTTAAGAACAAATTCTTATTTTCAATGACGGCCTAGGAACAGTGGGTTAACTGCCTGTTCAGGGGCAGAACGACAGATTTGTACCTTGTCAGCTCGGGGGTTTGAACTTGCAACCTTCCGGTTACTAGTCCAACGCTCTAACCACTAGGCTACCCTGCCGCCCCGGTACAGAGTCCATGTGTAAATGTGCGGGGCCACCGGTGTCTAGGTAATTGAGATAATTATGTACATGCAGGTAGGGTTGTTAAAGTGGCTATGCATTGATAATAACAGAGTAGCAGCAGTGTGTGTGGGGGGGTGGGGGCTGAAAATAATGGTTAGCCATTTGATTTGCTGTTCAGGAGGCTTGGGGGTAGAAGCTGTTTAGAAGCCTGTTGGACCTAGACTTGGTGCTTTTCGTGCGGTAGCAGAGAGAACAGTCTATGACTAGGGTGGCTGGAGTCACCGCCTGGTATAGAGGTCCTGGATGGCAGGAACCTTGGCCCCGGTGATGTACTGGGCCGTACTCACTACCCTCTGTAGTGCCTTGCAGTCGGAGGCCGAGCAGTTGCCATACCAGGCAATGATGCAACCCATGAGGATGCTCTCGATGGTACAGCTGTAAAATCTTTTGAGGATCTGAGGACCCATGCCAAATCTTTTCAGTCTCCTGAGGGGGAATAGGTTTTGTCATGCCCTCTTTACAACTGTCTTGATGTGCTTGGACTATGTTAGTTTGTTGTTGATGTCGACGCCAAGGAACTTGAAGCTCTCAACCTGCCCCACTACCCCTCTCAACCTGCCCCACTACCCCTCTCAACCTGCCCCACTACCCCTCTCAACCTGCCCCACTACCCCTCTCAACCTGCCCCACTACCCCTCTCAACCTGCCCCACTACCCCTCTCAACCTGCCCCACTACCCCTCTCAACCTGCCCCACTACCCCTCTCAACCTGCCCCACTACCCCTCTCAACCTGCCCCACTACCCCTCTCAACCTGCCCCACTACCCCTCTCAACCTGTCCCACTACCCCTCTCAACCTGCCCCACTACCCCTCTCAACCTGCCCCACTACCCCTCTCAACCTGCCCCACTAGCCCTCTCAACCTGCCCCACTATCCTCTTACCAGAGGCTGCTGTTCTGTCTTGCCGATAGAGTGGAAAACCTGCCAGCTCGATGTTCTTAATGTTGTCGTTCATCCACATCTCAGTGAAGCATAAATTATTACAGTTTTTAATGTCCCGTTTGTAGGATATACGTGCTTTCAGTTCGTCCCATTTACTTTCTAGCGTTTGAACGTTAGCTAGCAGAATGGAGGGCAAGGCTAGATTAGCCACTTGTCGCCTGGTCCTCACAAGAAACCCTGATCTTTTTCCTCTAAATCTACGTTTCATTCTCTAACAAATCACGGGGATCTGGGTCTGGTCGGGTGTCAACAGTATATCCCTCACGTCCGACTCATTGTCAACAGTATATCCCTCACGTCCGACTCATTGTCAACAGTATATCCCTCACGTCCGACTCATTGTCAACAGTATATCCCTCACGTCCGACTCATTGTCAACAGTATATCCCTCACGTCCGTCTCATTGAAGAAAACCTCTTCGTCCTGTTTGAGGTGATCAATCGCATTTCTGATTTTTAGAATCTCTTTCCGGGCATAGGAGACGGTAACAGCAACATTATGTACAAAACAAGTTGCGAACAACGCGAAAAAAACAAACAAAATAGCATGATTGGTTGATTGCCAGTAAGACGGCAGCCCTACCCACAGGCGCCATTATAATGTCAGACTGATAAGAGCGTTGGGCCAGTAACCGAAAGTTGCTGGATTGAATCCCCGAGCTGACAAAGTAAAATGATGTCGTTCTGCCCCTGAACAAGGCAGTTAACCCACTGTTCCCCGGTAGGCCTTCCTCGTAAATAAGAATTTGTTCTTAACTTACTTGCCTAGTTAAATAAAGGTTCAATTTAAACTTTTAAATTGAAAAACCTTCAGAATCTGGGTTACATGTGTCACACTCAATTAAGTCCTACAATCCCCTTCCTAGGAACTGAAACAATGTTATTATGGTATATTAGAAGGTCCATAGAGGGGAGTTATGGATTTAATAATAAACACATCAACTAGCTAATTGGATATAGGATGATAGTGAAGGCCACCATAATAAGATCTATGAAGAAGGATTTTATAGATGATGGAAAGATTTTCAGATTATTTTTCTCAATGTCATTATTTTTCTTTCTCTCTCTTTTCTTCAGCCAGGGAGTGACTGTCTGGGACTCTGGCATGGAACCTGTACTGTTACAGCCAGTAACTGGCTAAGCTTTTTAAATC
>NC_060193.1:11557330-11564830 GCF_021184085.1 Oncorhynchus gorbuscha
TTCATGTCTTCCTTCATGTCTTCATGTCTTCATGTCCTCATGTCTTCCCTCATGTGTTCATGTCTTCATGTCTTTATGTCTTCATGTCTTCCCTCATGTCTTCATGTCTTCATGTCTTCATGTCTTCCTTCATGTCTTCATGTCTTCATGTCTTCCCTCATGTCTTCATGTCTTCATGTCTTCCCTCATGTCTTCATGTCTTCATGTCTTCGTGTCTTCATGTCTTCCCTCATGTCTTCATGTCTTCATGTCTTCATGTCTTCATGTCTTCCTTCATGTCTTTATGTCTTCATGTCTTCATGTCTTCATGTCTTCCCTCATGTCTTCATGTCTTCCTTCATGTCTTCATGTCTTTGTGTCTTTATGTCTTCATGTCTTCATGTCTTCCTTCATGTCTTCATGTCTTCCTTCATGTCTTCATGTCTTCCTTCATGTCTTCATGTCTTTGTGTCTTTATGTCTTCATGTCTTTATGTCTTCATGTCTTCATGTCTTCCTTCATGTCTTCATGTCTTCATTATTATATTATTCATGTCTTCCTTCATGTCTTCATGTCTTCATTATTATATTATTCATGTCTTCCTTCATGTCTTCATGTCTTCATGTCTTCATGTCTTCATGTCTTCATGTCTTCCTTCATGTCTTCATGTCTTCCTTCATGTCTTCATGTCTTCATGTCTTCATGTCTTCATCTCTTCATGTCTTCCTTCATGTCTTCATGTCTTCATGTCTTCATGTCTTCCTTCATGTCTTCATGTCTTCATGTCTTCCTTCATGTCTTCATGTCTTCCTTCATGTCTTCATGTCTTCATGTCTTCCTTCATGTCTTCATGTCTTCCTTCATGTCTTCATGTCTTCATGTCTTCATGTCTTCATGTCTTCATGTCTTCATGTCTTCCTTCATGTCTTCATGTCTTCATGTCTTCCTTCATGTCTTCATGTCTTCCTTCATGTCTTCATGTCTTTGTGTCTTTATGTCTTCATGTCTTCATGTCTTCCCTCATGTCTTCATGTCTTCCTTCATGTCTTCATGTCTTCATGTCTTCCTTCATGTCTTCATGTCTTCATGTCTTCATGTCTTCCTTCATGTCTTCATGTCTTTGTGTCTTTATGTCTTCATGTCTTCATGTCTTCCCTCATGTCTTCATGTCTTCCTTCATGTCTTCATGTCTTCATGTCTTCATGTCTTCCCTCATGTCTTCATGTCTTCCCTCATGTCTTCATGTCTTCCCTCATGTCTTCATGTCTTCCCTCATGTCTTCATGTCTTCATGTCTTCCTGCTCAGGCTCACAAGTGTACCCAGTGATCTTTATCCAGGCCTCCAGTGTGAATAGTACTTGAAGTTATAGCATCTAATTTGATGTGTCGCCTGCTGTACAATCATTCATGATGTTTTCCTCTTTCCAAAAAGACTGCCCTGCCCTGTCTGGCATCTAACAACTCAACCCATTTCCCTCCAATTAAAGGCATGTAGGTACGCATGCTATTTAGATACATAAAAGGCTTTTGAGGTCACCTTTTGTGCCAGAGCTTGTATCTGTAGATAGATAGCCAGCCAAAGCTTTAGAGCGTCTAACAAGATATGAGGCATGTAGGTTAGTGAAAGGATAGGATAGTGATATGAGGCATGCAGGTTAGTGAAAGGATAGGATAGTGATATGAGGCATGTAGGTTAGTGAAAGGATAGTGATATGAGGCATGTAGGTTAGTGAAAGGATAGTGATATGAGGCATGTAGGTTAGTGAAAGGATAGGATAGTGATATGAGGCATGCAGGTTAGTGATAGGATAGTGATATGAGGCATGCAGGTTAGTGAAAGGATATGATAGTGATATGAGGCATGCAGGTTAGTGAAAGGATAGGATAGTGATATGAGGCATGCAGGTTAGTGATAGGATAGGATAGTGATATGAGGCATGCAGGTTAGTGATAGGATAGTGATATGAGGCATGCAGGTTAGTGAAAGGATAGGATAGTGATATGAGGCATGTAGGTTAGTGAAAGGATAGGATAGTGATATGAGGCATGTAGGTTAGTGAAAGGATAGGATAGTGATATGAGGCATGCAGGTTAGTGAAAGGATAGGATAGTGATATGAGGCATGCAGGTTAGTGAAAGGATAGGATAGTGATATGAGGCATATAGGTTAGTGAAAGGATAGGATAGTGATATGAGGCATGTAGGTTAGTGATAGGATAGTGATATGAGGCATGCAGGTTAGTGAAAGGATAGGATAGTGATATGAGGCATATAGGTTAGTGAAAGGATAGGATAGTGATATGAGGCATGCAGGTTAGTGAAAGGATAGGATAGTGATATGTGGCATGCAGGTTAGTG
The DNA here is from genome assembly GCF_021184085.1 of Oncorhynchus gorbuscha. Lineage (NCBI taxonomy): Eukaryota > Metazoa > Chordata > Actinopteri > Salmoniformes > Salmonidae > Oncorhynchus > Oncorhynchus gorbuscha. The sequence goes on from NC_060193.1 coordinate 11,559,668, forward strand.
AAAGGATAGTGATATGAGGCATGTAGGTTAGTGAAAGGATAGGATAGTGATATGAGGCATGTAGGTTAGTGAAAGGATAGGATAGTGATATGAGGCATGTAGGTTAGTGAAAGGATAGGATAGTGATATGAGGCATGTAGGTTAGTGAAAGGATAGGATAGTGATATGAGGCATGTAGGTTAGTGAAAGGATAGGATAGTGATATGAGGCATGTAGGTTAGTGAAAGGATAGGATAGTGATATGAGGCATGTAGGTTAGTGAAAGGATAGGATAGTGATATGAGGCATGCAGGTTAGTGAAAGGATATAGTGATATGAGGCATGTAGGTTAGTGAAAGGATAGGATAGTGATATAGGCATGCAGGTTAGTGAAAGGATAGGATAGTGATATGAGGCATGCAGGTTAGTGAAAGGATAGGATAGTGATATGAGGCATGTAGGTTAGTGAAAGGATAGGATAGTGATATGAGGCATGCAGGTTAGTGAAAGGATAGGATAGTGATATGAGGCATGCAGGTTAGTGAAAGGATAGTGATATGAGGCATGCAGGTTAGTGAAAGGATAGGATAGTGATATGAGGCATGTAGGTTAGTGAAAGGATAGTGATATGAGGCATGCAGGTTAGTGAAAGGATAGGATAGTGATATGAGGCATGTAGGTTAGTGAAAGGATAGGATAGTGATATGAGGCATGTAGGTTAGTGAAAGGATAGGATAGTGATATGAGGCATGTAGGTTAGTGAAAGGATAGGATAGTGATATGAGGCATGTAGGTTAGTGAAAGGATAGGATAGTGATATGAGGCATGTAGGTTAGTGAAAGGATAGGATAGTGATATGAGGCATGCAGGTTAGTGAAAGGATAGTGATATGAGGCATGTAGGTTAGTGAAAGGATAGGATAGTGATATGAGGCATGTAGGTTAGTGAAAGGATAGGATAGTGATATGAGGCATGTAGGTTAGTGAAAGGATAGGATAGTGATATGAGGCATGTAGGTTAGTGAAAGGATAGGATAGTGATATGAGGCATGCAGGTTAGTGAAAGGATAGTGATATGAGGCATGTAGGTTAGTGAAAGGATAGGATAGTGATATGAGGCATGTAGGTTAGTGAAAGGATAGGATAGTGATATGAGGCATGCAGGTTAGTGAAAGGATAGGATAGTGATATGAGGCATGTAGGTTAGTGAAAGGATAGGATAGTGATATGAGGCATGTAGGTTAGTGAAAGGATAGTGATATGAGGCATGCAGGTTAGTGAAAGGATAGGATAGTGATATGAGGCATGCAGGTTAGTGAAAGGATAGGATAGTGATATGAGGCATGCAGGTTAGTGAAAGGATAGGATAGTGATATGAGGCATGTAGGTTAGTGAAAGGATAGGATAGTGATATGAGGCATGTAGGTTAGTGAAAGGATAGTGATATGAGGCATGCAGGTTAGTGATAGGATAGTGATATGAGGCATGCAGGTTAGTGAAAGGATAGGATAGTGATATGAGGCATGTAGGTTAGTGAAAGGATAGGATAGTGATATGAGGCATGTAGGTTAGTGAAAGGATAGGATAGTGATATGAGGCATGTAGGTTAGTGAAAGGATAGGATAGTGATATGAGGCATGCAGGTTAGTGAAAGGATAGGATAGTGATATGAGGCATGTAGGTTAGTGAAAGGATAGGATAGTGATATGAGGCATGTAGGTTAGTGAAAGGATAGTGATATGAGGCATGTAGGTTAGTGAAAGGATAGGATAGTGATATGAGGCATGTAGGTTAGTGAAAGGATAGGATAGTGATATGAGGCATATAGGTTAGTGATAGGATAGTGATATGAGGCATGCAGGTTAGTGAAAGGATAGGATAGTGATATGAGGCATGTAGGTTAGTGAAAGGATAGTGATATGAGGCATGTAGGTTAGTGAAAGGATAGGATAGTGATATGAGGCATGTAGGTTAGTGAAAGGATAGGATAGTGATATGAGGCATGTAGGTTAGTGAAAGGATAGTGATATGAGGCATGTAGGTTAGTGAAAGGATAGGATAGTGATATGAGGCATGTAGGTTAGTGAAAGGATAGGATAGTGATATGAGGCATGTAGGTTAGTGAAAGGATAGGATAGTGATATGAGGCATGTAGGTTAGTGAAAGGATAGGATAGTGATATGAGGCATGTAGGTTAGTGAAAGGATAGGATAGTGATATGAGGCATGTAGGTTAGTGAAAGGATAGGATAGTGATATGAGGCATGTAGGTTAGTGAAAGGATAGGTTAGTGATAGTGATATGAGGCATGTAGGTTAGTGAAAGGATAGGATAGTGATATGAGGCATGTAGGTTAGTGAAAGGATAGTGATATGAGGCATGTAGGTTAGTGAAAGGATAGGATAGTGATATGAGGCATGTAGGTTAGTGAAAGGATAGGATAGTGATATGAGGATAGGATGCATGTAGGTTAGTGAAAGGATAGGATAGTGATATGAGGCATGTAGGTTAGTGAAAGGATAGGATAGTGATATGAGGCATGTAGGTTAGTGAAAGGATAGGATAGTGATATGAGGCATGTAGGTTAGTGAAAGGATAGGATAGTGATATGAGGCATGCAGGTTAGTGAAAGGATAGGATAGTGATATGAGGCATGTAGGTTAGTGAAAGGATAGGATAGTGATATGAGGCATGCAGGTTAGTGAAAGGATAGGATAGTGATATGAGGCATGTAGGTTAGTGAAAGGATAGGATAGTGATATGAGGCATGTAGGTTAGTGAAAGGATAGGATAGTGATATGAGGCATGTAGGTTAGTGAAAGGATAGGATAGTGATATGAGGCATGCAGGTTAGTGAAAGGATAGGATAGTGATATGAGGCATGTAGGTTAGTGAAAGGATAGGATAGTGATATGAGGCATGTAGGTTAGTGAAAGGATAGGATAGTGATATGAGGCATGCAGGTTAGTGAAAGGATAGGATAGTGATATGAGGCATGCAGGTTAGTGAAAGGATAGGATAGTGATATGAGGCATGTAGGTTAGTGAAAGGATAGGATAGTGATATGAGGCATGTAGGTTAGTGAAAGGATAGTGATATGAGGCATGTAGGTTAGTGAAAGGATAGGATAGTGATATGAGGCATGTAGGTTAGTGAAAGGATAGGATAGTGATATGAGGCATGCAGGTTAGTGAAAGGATAGGATAGTGATATGAGGCATGCAGGTTAGTGAAAGGATAGTGATATGAGGCATGTAGGTTAGTGAAAGGATAGGATAGTGATATGAGGCATGTAGGTTAGTGAAAGGATTAGTGAGGATAGTGATATGAGGCATGTAGGTTAGTGAAAGGATAGGATAGTGATATGAGGCATGTAGGTTAGTGAAAGGATAGGATGATATGAGGCATGTAGGTTAGTGAAAGGATAGGATAGTGATATGAGGCATGTAGGTTAGTGAAAGGATAGGATAGTGATATGAGGCATGTAGGTTAGTGAAAGGATAGGATAGTGATATGAGGCATGTAGGTTAGGTTAGTGAAAGGATAGTGAAAGGATAGGATAGTGATATGAGGCATGTAGGTTAGTGAAAGGATAGGATAGTGATATGAGGCATGCAGGTTAGTGAAAGGATAGGATAGTGATATGAGGCATGTAGGTTAGTGAAAGGATAGGATAGTGATATGAGGCATGCAGGTTAGTGAAAGGATAGGATAGTGATATGAGGCATGCAGGTTAGTGAAAGGATAGGATAGTGATATGAGGCATGTAGGTTAGTGAAAGGATAGGATAGTGATATGAGGCATGCAGGTTAGTGAAAGGATAGGATAGTGATATGAGGCATGTAGGTTAGTGAAAGGATAGGATAGTGATATGAGGCATGCAGGTTAGTGAAAGGATAGGATAGTGATATGAGGCATGTAGGTTAGTGAAAGGATAGGATAGTGATATGAGGCATGTAGGTTAGTGAAAGGATAGGATAGTGATATGAGGCATGTAGGTTAGTGAAAGGATAGGATAGTGATATGAGGCATGTAGGTTAGTGAAAGGATAGGATAGTGATATGAGGCATGTAGGTTAGTGAAAGGATAGGATAGTGATATGAGGCATGTAGGTTAGTGAAAGGATAGGATAGTGATATGAGGCATGCAGGTTAGTGAAAGGATAGGATAGTGATATGAGGCATGTAGGTTAGTGAAAGGATAGGATAGTGATATGAGGCATGTAGGTTAGTGAAAGGATAGGATAGTGATATGAGGCATGTAGGTTAGTGAAAGGATAGGATAGTGATATGAGGCATGTAGGTTAGTGAAAGGATAGGATAGTGATATGAGGCATGTAGGTTAGTGAAAGGATAGGATAGTGATATGAGGCATGCAGGTTAGTGAAAGGATAGTGATATGAGGCATGTAGGTTAGTGAAAGGATAGGATAGTGATATGAGGCATGCAGGTTAGTGAAAGGATAGGATAGTGATATGAGGCATGCAGGTTAGTGAAAGGATAGGATAGTGATATGAGGCATGTAGGTTAGTGAAAGGATAGGATAGTGATATGAGGCATGCAGGTTAGTGAAAGGATAGGATAGTGATATGAGGCATGCAGGTTAGTGAAAGGATAGTGATATGAGGCATGCAGGTTAGTGAAAGGATAGGATAGTGATATGAGGCATGCAGGTTAGTGATAGGATAGTGATATGAGGCATGCAGGTTAGTGAAAGGATAGGATAGTGATATGAGGCATGTAGGTTAGTGAAAGGATAGGATAGTGATATGAGGCATGTAGGTTAGTGAAAGGATAGGATAGATATGAGGCATGTAGGTTAGTGAAAGGGATAGTGATATGAGGCATGCAGGTTAGTGATAGGATAGTGATATGAGGCATGCAGGTTAGTGAAAGGATAGGATAGTGATATGAGGCATGTAGGTTAGTGAAAGGATAGTGATATGAGGCATGTAGGTTAGTGAAAGGATAGGATAGTGATATGAGGCATGTAGGTTAGTGAAAGGATAGGATAGTGATATGAGGCATGCAGGTTAGTGAAAGGATAGGATAGTGATATGAGGCATGCAGGTTAGTGATAGGATAGTGATATGAGGCATGTAGGTTAGTGAAAGGATAGTGATATGAGGCATGTAGGTTAGTGAAAGGATAGGATAGTGATATGAGGCATGCAGGTTAGTGAAAGGAT
>NC_060193.1:11569830-11574830 GCF_021184085.1 Oncorhynchus gorbuscha
GTGATAGGTGTAGTGATAGATGTAGTGATAGGTGTAGTGATAGGTGTAGTGGTAGGTGTAGTGATAGGTGTAGTGATAGGTGTAGTGATAGGTGTAGTGATAGGTGTAGTGATAGGTGTAGTGATAGGTGTAGTGGTAGGTGTAGTATAGGTGTAGTGATAGGTGTAGTGATAGGTGTAGTGATAGGTGTAGTGATAGTGTAGTGATAGGTGTAGTGATAGGTGTAGTGATAGGTGTAGTGAGGTGTAGATAGGTGTAGTGATAGGTGTAGTGATAGGTGTAGTGATAGGTGTAGTGATAGGTGTAGTGATAGGTGTAGTGATAGGTGTAGTGATAGGTGTAGTGATAGGTGTAGTGATAGGTGTAGTGATAGGTAGGTGTAGTGATAGGTGTAGTGATAGGTGTAGTGATAGATGTAGTGATAGGTGTAGTGATAGGTGTAGTGATAGGTGTAGTGATAGGTGTAGTGATAGGTGTAGTGATAGGTGTAGTGATAGATGTAGTGATAGGTGTAGTGATAGATGTAGTGATAGGTGTAGTGATAGGTGTAGTGATAGGTGTAGTGATAGGTAGGTGTAGTGATAGGTGTAGTGATAGGTGTAGTGATAGGTGTAGTGATAGGTGTAGTGATAGATGTAGTGATAGGTGTAGTGATAGATGTAGTGATAGGTGTAGTGATAGGTGTAGTGATAGATGTAGTGATAGGTGTAGTGATAGGTGTAGTGATAGGTGTAGTGATAGGTGTAGTGATAGGTGTAGTGATAGGTGTAGTGATAGATGTAGTGATAGGTGTAGTGATAGGTGTAGTGGTAGGTGTAGTGATAGGTGTAGTGATAGGTGTAGTGATAGGTGTAGTGATAGGTGTAGTGATAGGTAGGTGTAGTGATAGGTAGGTGTAGTGATAGGTGTAGTGATAGGTAGGTGTAGTGATAGGTGTAGTGATAGGTGTAGTGATAGGTGTAGTGATAGGTGTAGTGATAGGTGTAGTGATAGGTGTAGTGATAGGTGTAGTGATAGGTGTAGTGATAGGTGTAGTGATAGGTGTAGTGATAGATGTAGTGATAGGTGTAGTGATAGGTGTAGTGATAGATGTAGTGATAGGTGTAGTGATAGATGTAGTGATAGGTGTAGTGATAGGTGTAGTGATAGATGTAGTGATAGGTGTAGTGATAGATGTAGTGATAGGTGTAGTGATAGGTGTAGTGATAGGTGTAGTGATAGGTGTAGTGATAGGTGTAGTGATAGGTGTAGTGATAGGTGTAGTGATAGGTGTAGTGATAGGTGTAGTGATAGGTAGGTGTAGTGATAGGTGTAGTGATAGGTAGGTGTAGTGATAGGTGTAGTGATAGGTGTAGTGATAGGTGTAGTGATAGGTGTAGTGATAGGTGTAGTGATAGGTAGGTGTAGTGATAGGTGTAGTGATAGGTGTAGTGATAGGTGTAGTGATAGGTGTAGTGATAGTAGGTGATAGGTGTAGTGAGTAGGTGTAGTGATAGGTGTAGTGATAGATAGGTAGGTGTAGTGATAGGTGTAGTGATAGGTGTAGTGATAGGTGTAGTGAGTGATAGGTAGGTAGGTGTAGTGATAGGTAGGTGTAGTGATAGGTGTAGTAGGTGTAGGGATAGAGGTGTAGTGATAGGTAGGTGTAGTGATAGGTGTAGTGATAGGTGTAGTCATAGGTGTAGTGATAGGTGTAGTGATAGGTGTAGTGATAGGTGTAGTGATAGGTGTAGTGATAGGTGTAGGGATAGGTGTAGTGATAGGTGTAGGGATAGGTGTAGTGATAGGTGTTGTGGAGGTGCTTTGCTGCAGGAGGGACTGGTGAACTTCACAAAATGGATGGCATCATGAGGGAGGAAAATTATATGGATATATTGAAGCAACATCTCAAGAAATCAGTCAGGAAGTTAAAGCTTGGTCATTAATGGGTCTTCCAAATGGATAATGACCCCAAGGATACTTCCAAAGTTGTGGCAAAATGGCTTAAGGACAACAAAGTCAAGGTATTGGAGTGGCCATCACAAAGCCCTGACCTCAATCCCATAGAAAATTGGTGGGCAGAAAAACTGAAAAAGTGTGTGCGAGCAAGGAGGCCTACCAACCTGACTCAGTTACACCAGCTCTGTCAGGAAGAATGGGCCAAAATTCACCTAACATATTGTGGGAAGCTTGTGGAAGGCTACCCGAAACATTTGACCCAAGTTAAACAATTTCAAGGCAATGCTACCAAATACTAATTGAGTGTATTTTAACATCTGACCCACTGGGAATGTGATGAAAGAAATAAAAGCTGAAATAAATCATTATCTCTACTATTATTCTGACATTTCACATTCTTAAAATAAAGTGGTGATCCTAACTGACCTAAAACAGGGAATTTTTACGAGGATTAAATGACAGAAATTGTGAAAAACAGAGTTTAAATGTTTTTGGCTAAGGTGTATGTATTCTTCCGACCTCAACTGTAACTGTCTAACTGTCTGGGTGTTAAACATCAGTTCAGACATGGGGAAATAATGAGAGAGTTCAATTATGTCACCGTAGATGCCAGAGTCTAACAAACCCCTTTACGGTAACGTCTTATCTAAAACAGAATAAAAGTGTATCCTAGGACTTGGAGAGAAAGAGAGAGACAGCGAGACAGAGAGTTAGTGAAGGAGACAGAGAGAGAGGAAATGGAGACTGAGACGGACAATGTGTGTGTGAGAGAGAGAGAGAGAGAGAGAGAGAGAGAGAGAGAGAGAGAGAGAGAGAGAGAGAGAGAGAGAGAGAGAGAGAGAGAGAGAGAGAGAGCGAGCGAGACAGAGAGTTAGTGAAGGAGACAGAGAGAGAGGGAAGGGAGACTGAGACCGACAATGTGAGAGAGAGAGAGAGAGAGAGAGAGAGAGAGAGAGAGAGAGAGAGAGAGAGAGAGAGAGAGAGAGAGAGAGAGAGAGAGAGAGAGAGAGAGAGACAAGGAAGGGAGAGAGAGAGAGAGCAAGAAAGAGAGTTGGTGAAGGAGACAGAGAGAGAGGGAAGGGAGACTGAGACGGAGATGAGAGAGAAAGAGAGAGAGAGAGAGAGAGAGAGAGAGAGAGAGAGAGAGAGAGAGAGAGAGAGAGAGAGACAGAGAGAGACAGAGAGAGAGAGAGAGAGAGAGAGAGAGAGAGAGAGAGAGAGAGAGAGAGAGAGAGAGAGAGAGAGAGAGAGAGAGAGAGAGAGAGAGAGAGAGAGAGAGAGAGAGAGAGACAGATAGTTAGTGAAGGAGACAGAGAGAGAGGGAAGGGAGACTGAGACGGACAATGTGAGAGAGAGAGAGAGAGAGAGAGAGAGAGAGAGAGAGAGAGAGAGAGAGAGAGAGAGAGAGAGAGAGAGTTAGTGAGAGACAGAGAGTTAGTGAAGGAGACAGAGAGAGAGGGAAGGGAGACTGAGACAGACAATGTGAGAGAGAGAGAGAGAGAGAGAGAGAGAGAGAGAGAGAGAGAGAGAGGAGAGAGAGAGAGAGAGAGAGAGAGAGAGGAGAGAGAGAGAGAGAGAAAGAGAGAGAGAGAGAGTTTGGAGGGAGAGAGAGAGACAAGGAAGGGAGAGAGAGAGCGAGAGAGAGAGTGAGTTTGTGAAGGAGAGCGAGAGTGTTAGTGAAGGAGAGCGAGAGAGAGAGAGAGAGAGAGAGACAAGGAAGGGAGAGAAGAGAGAGAGAGAGAGAGAGAGAGAGAGAGAGAGAGAGAGAGAGAGAGAGAGAGAGAGAGAGAGAGTTTGTGAAGGAGAGAGAGAGTGTTAGTGAAGGAGAGCGAGAGAGAGAGAGATGGACACAACAGAGAGCGGGTGTAAACTAAGACTAGAATGATCACATGTCAGAGTGTTAGCCCCTAACCCATTACTGTCTGTCTGTGACAGAGAGAGTTTTTCTGCCATAGACATCATTAACTGACATCACCTGGCTAGGTCAAATGCCTTAGCCAGGTGATTACGGCTCTCTGGCGCCGCCATGTGGTAATGGTTGCCTAGTGCAAGATTGGGTGACACTGGTAGTCAAGAAGGTTGTCCTTCTTGCACAAATTCCTTAATTGGCAAAAAAGCCCTGTTTAGGATAACATATATACACTCTGTGGCTCTCTTTCTCACTGATAGTCTCCCCTTCACGCATACACACAGACACAGACAAAGACACACTCTCTGTCATACCTCTCTCTCTCTCTCTCTTTCTCACTGATAGTCTCCCCTTCCCACATACTCACAGACACAGACACACACACACTCTCTGTCATACCTCTCTCTCTCTCTCTCAATTCAATTCAATTCAAGGGGCTTTATTGGCATGGGAAACATGTGTTAACATTGCCAAAGCAAGTGAGGTAGATAATATACAAAGTGAAATAAACAATAAAAATTAACAGTAAACATTACACATACAGAAGTTTCAAAACAGTAAAGACATTACAAATGTCATATTATACATATATATATATATATATATATATATATATATATATATATATATATATATATATATATATATATATAATGTTGTAACAATGTACAAATGGTTAAAGTACACAAGGGAAAATAAATAAGCATAAATAAGGGTTGTATTTACAATGGTGTTTGTTCTTCACTGGTTGCCCTTTTCTTGTGGCAACAGGTCACAAATCTTGCTGCTGTGATGGCACACTGTGGAATTTCACCCAGTAGATATAAGAGTTTATCAAATTTGGATTTGTTTTCGAATTCTTTGTGGATCTGTGTAATCTGAGGGAAATATGTGTCTAATATGGACATACATTGGGCAGGAGGTTAGGAAGTGCAGCTCAGTTTCCACCTCATTTTGTGGGCAGTGAGCACATAGCCTGTCTTCTCTTGAGAGCCATGTCTGCCTACGGCGGCCTTTCTCAATAGCAAGGCTATGCTCACTGAGTCTGTACATAGTCAAAGCTTTCCTTAATTTTGGGTCAGTCACAGTGGTCAGGTATTCTGCCGCTGTGTCCTCTCTGTTTAGGGCCAAATAGAATTCTCTCGCTCTTTCT